>NW_027286855.1:0-208936 GCF_022747635.1 Hetaerina americana
GAGGGAGAGGGAGGGAGAGAGGTAGGGAGAGAGAGAGGAAGGGAGAGAGAGAGGTGCTAGACCATTTAAGGGTGGGAAAAGAGACGAGTCAAGGGAGTGAGTGTGGATGTTTTTAAAAGGAGGGTAAGTGTATAGAGAGGGAAGGGAAGGTGTTGATGATCAATAGCCGACGGCGAGCTCAAATAAAACGTGTGTGCGCTCATTTAAAAAAATAACTTAATAGTAACATTGTGAGCTGAAAATGGAAACTCTTGCCACTCGAGGGGGTGCTAAAAAGGGAGAGCATGCAAACACACTCCTGCAGTAGAACTTGACGGAGTTGTAGAATAAGGGCGCCGAGGGGGTGCGATGCGCCTGGAAGCTCACGTAGAGATAGTGCCGAGCATGCACCTGGGACGTTGAACAGGAGCGGGGAATTCGATGGGTCCTTCGTCGCAATCGTAATGTGACTACGAGGAACGTTTTATTTATCTTGGTCATCTGGTCGCTTACTTACCCTTTTACCGAAATTCAATTGAATGATTTGCATGAAATATTTGAGAAAATTGTCATAAGAGATTAAACCGTCAGTATTTTTTTTGTGAAAAGTAAATAAATTACCAATTTATATTCAGAAAGATTTGAAATTCCGTTATGAACATATTTGTTGAATGAAATATGAGGGAATGGTAAATATTTCAGTTTGGTGCTGATGTGCTAATAGGTAATTCCTAACTTAATTGAATACTACACACTTTTCCTTAAATGTCTTTCCGTTGAATCATCATCATGCGAGAAAATGGGACTGCATTGCGGAAATTGTTCAATAATTACGGTATGCGGGAAACTTTGATCATAGTTTTTAGCTTTCAGGCTGTCGTTCAATGAAGATGGGTAAACCGGCGAAGCAATGGCATCAATGATTCTTTCGAACATTAATGATTTATTTACGGTGTGTAGTAATGCTGATACTTTAAACAGACATGTCAAAATTCCATAAATCACCGTCAGACGATGGCAGCAGGAGAGAGAAAAGGTAATTAGATATACCAATGCGATACTTCAGAGGTATGATGGATTTTCGGCACATAAAGAAGTCCTTCGAAGAGTTGATCTGCTTTGAGGTGCAGCACTTCACTTAAAGTCGTATTGGCAGGAATAATTGGCTGCCGAAAGCAAATCCTAAGGGAGTGAGTGATGTGCTCGGGAGTGGTGTCAACCGATCGCAAGAACGAATCCACCGGGGGATGAAGTCTCTCCCTCCGGAACTGCCCCATCAAAACATGCACATCCAGACGCCCGCCTTAGAAAACGCTTTCGATTTTTCCTTCGGAGAATTGTGTGCCAAGCTTAAAGGAAAGGCTGGCCGGGTGGTGAGGTGGGTTTGGGAATTGCGATAGAGGTGGGGTGTGAAGAGAGAGAGAGATGTTAATGGTTGTAGGTGGAAGGAGAGGGGATGAATAGGGTGAAGGAAGGGAGGGAGGGGAGGCTTGGTCGGGGGTGGGAGAGGGATGCATGCGCGGAGAGGAGGGGGAGGCAGGGGGGGGCGCGGGAGAGAGACAGGGGAGGGAGAGGACATCCGTGGATGTAAGTGCGTGGCAGCGGAGGGCGTCGGGGGGAAAAAAATCATTTCATCTCGTGACGCCAATTCTCTTCCTCGCATTCATATTTTATTTCGCTCCTCCGCTTTAGTTCGCCAAAGCGAGTCTCTCTCCCCCCTCTCACGTGCCCCCCACTCCTAAAGAAGCACCCTTCCCCCCCTCCCTCCCTCCACCCTACCTCCACTTCCACACTCTTACTTCGAACAAACGAATCCTATATTTTCACGGCTCGCTCCCTCTCAACGATGCCTCTCTCACCCTTCGCTTTCATTTGAATATTTTCACGCTTCACTCTACCTTCTTTTTGGTATCATTTTAATCTTGTACATACATACACGGCCTCTGTTAACCAGTAATTAAAACGTTCGCAATTTATGGCAGTCGTGCTTCTTGCCACGGTATGGTCTCGAAAGGGGTCTGGCGGAAAAAAATCACCGTGCTCCAACCAGTGTTTTGACACCGTCGCGATGCATGTTATGAATAAAGGTTTTGGCGAAAAAACGTGGTGGTATTCTTTGCCACGTAATTGTGTAGTACATGGTGCCCATGGGCGCTGCACAATTAAGGTCACTGCAGTATATTTTTTAGTGGTTTCGTTGCAAATGCCTCATTGTATTTTCCAGTCCATTTTTGTCCTTGCATCTGAATGAACAGGTAAACCTCGTGGCTAGACAAGTAATTATAGTGCTTAGCCTTATTGCCATAAGTAATTAATGTTTTAATATTTCTTGAATAAATGAATGAAAAAACTTTTATTGATGGAAACTTCATGATGAACAAGCGCTAAAGCATATTTTTTTTCTTCTTTTCGTTCGCTTTCATTGCAACACGGAGACACCGGGCGAAATGAAAACTTCAGGTATTTAGATTTTATATTCGAATTTCTGGTTTAATTTAATCCATCACATTTTTTTGGACTTGTTTTGATTTCCAATTGGTGTCATTCACGGAGCATGTTCATTTGCTCTCAGCCCAAGGTTCCCGATAACGCGAGCGGGCATAATAATTACATATTACATCGAAGCGCTCACGGGCATATTAAAATCTCCTAGGCATAGATGTTTAATATATATATATATATATATATATATATATATATATATATATATAAAGTTTCGGAATCTAACGAGAAAAAGAAGTTATTGAGCTAGTAACCTACTTTTTATAAGTGCATTTTTCATCTTTTCCCCTGACTGTATAAATATCCTACTCTTAGCCATGCAATCTTTCCAAGGTCTTGTCTGAGATATTTATGCATTTTTATCCTTTTTCAGACGTACGATCTTCCGTCTAGTATGCAATAGCGGGTTTTAATTTTATGCTCAACACTTGAGTCAGGTGATAGGCGATTGACCACCTCCCACAAAACTTCACACTCTTTCACTATTTAGATTGCTGGAACAGTTGTAAATTTAAGTATCATGCATTTCAACTGGTGGGCTAATTTAATGCTCAAAGAAAATTGTTTGATTATTATAGCCAGTACTAAAAAATCAATTTCTTTAAAATTGACGTTGCCAAATATTTCCTCAGAGAAAAAATGCATGATTTGTCTTTCGCGTGCGGTCAAACGTTTGTCCAGCTCCTCCGTAGTACTTAGTGGTCGATTCAATGGAGTTTTTTCTTTATTTTGCGTACGCGTCTCTGATAGTAATAAAGTAGAAACGATGGAATGAATATTGAAGATTTCTTATCTAAACCGCTTATTTTAATACGCAACAAGTCCAGAGAGTAGCACACTGAATTTTGCACCGTGTCAAAAGAGATCGCTCGCTACTTCTCCGCACAAGTGCGGATGTTCACGGAGGCGTTTATCATTTGCCCTATTTTATTGTATCCTCCTGCTTAAAACGCTGAGCACTTAGCTACGCGCAAATTGTGTTCCCATAATTCCTGAGTTGCAATTGCGTTAGGAGGGGGGTGAGCGAGGTACTTGGTCGGCCGTGCAAGTTTCAGCCGCTCGGGGAGGGATCGCGGGGCTGCTCGCATCCCCCATCGCGTGGCGGGCCGCGCTCTTCGCTCGAGCAAGTCTTCCAGCCCACATTCTCTCGGGTATGTTACATTTGGTTTTTTCAAATTGCGGCACACGACGCCCAGCGGCACTAACTGCGAACCTGTTGTTTAATTGTTAAATTAAACCATGCGTCCATTGATATAAAAAATATACCCAAATGTCCATCACTATTCCCTCGTATAAGTAAATAAATTCAGTCACCCAGTATGTGCTTTCAGTGTAGTTGCTTCATTGAATAAGACTTCCTTCATTCAATATGTGCTCCAGAGATGCTTTTGTTAACTACTCTTCTTGCTCCTCAAAAGGAAACTGCCCGTCTTTCCTCTTCGCTCCATTCCTTGTTGCCGACCTACCTCCTTCACCTTTGTCCACTGCACCCCTGAACTATTTCATGGAACATCCATCCTCGCGTCCCAAGGCATTTCCTCATGTCACTCCCGTAAAGCTTTTCTTCCGATAACCCTTTAAGCATTCTCTTCTGGGAGAGCAGTCATAAGTCACTCTCATTCCGTCAAAATTCATCACTTGCAACAATTTAGCGGAAAATCATTTCCTTTCTCTTGACTCCCAGAAGGACTGAGTAGCTGGCTATCATGCGCTCATACGCTCTGATGCTGACCTACTCTCGGCGTATTCATAAACCTAGAATCACCTCGTATTTGTGGTTTTTAATTAAGCACTTCCGATCCATAGTCATTCCACTATTCTGCCTTGTCGTATGCAATACCCAGAGCCATTGAGTAACTCACAGGTTGTAGCCTCTAAAAATTAACGAAATACATGTTATTTTAAATAATATTGGCTCTCATTGACCGATATTTGCAATGAAAAGTTACTTAGTCGCGCGAACCACTTGCGCCATTCCTTTGATAGATCAAGTAAAATCTAATTTGTATGATGTATGACATGTACCTGGCTGTGCACCACAACCGGATAATACTGTTTTATAAGAGGGAAGCGGTATAGGAGCCTGGGTATGTATTCATAAAACCATAATGATTTGGCTATTCATTTGTATCCTCTAGAGATTTTTATTTCGGAAGGAATTATTTATTCGAGGAACAGTTGATCATGAACTCTTAGTTGTAGTTAGGGGAGGTGACCGAAAGCTAAGGTCATTTGTACCATTAGGGATGGATGGAAATGGAGGAAGGCGTAGAGAAACCCAGCGTCGGTATTTGCCTACTCTTAACGAAAGGCTACAAGGGGTCCGCATATTAATGCCCCATCCGGCGGTCACTCCAAGTGCCTTCCTCAAGACACCTCAAGTGGGGATAGGGATCACACTGAAAATATCTGTCATCTCCAGGGTTTGAACTTGGACCCTCCGGGTGGGAAGCCAGTGCGTCAGCCACCGCAACATCCCGATCCCCTCGTGAATTCATCTGCGTAAATCTTTCATAATTTTTTCCATACTGTCACTTTTAATTGAATTTTTTTCTCTAGAACTACGGTAATATTTGACGAAACCAATATTTAACCATTACTTCCCTTCTCTCATCGCAAGTCAAACCTCTGGACTTTCCCTTTAGTAGCATTCCCTTGGACAAATACTAAGGCAACTGAACCATTTCGGAAGGTAATCGGGAATCGTACTACTTTAATAGATTGCTCGTCTTCCCAGGTATATATATACATTATGTATATTAGGGATTAACATGTTTTCATGGCCCGAATGATGGATGCTGTTCTATTGGAACAGAAGTGAAAAGTGTCGAAGTAGAGCGAAAAAAATAAATGCCTGTGCCCTCCTTCCACTCCGCTATGACTGCATCTGGGCTGGATGGCTACGTATGAGGCAGTATCCCACCGGGCACTGCGAGGATTGTCAGCAGTGATTCAGAGCGCAAACAAAGGTTTCACAACCTTCGACCCGAATCCACAGCGCGTGCGTGGGCCACGGGCTTCCTCCACATGTCATGTTTTATCATTCCCTCCCTCGCCCATCCCTCTACGAGCACGCCGCCGAACTCGGCCTAAAGGCGCCCGGGCGGCGCTCCAGGCGCTCCAGGCGGGGGGAGGGGGGAAGATGTACCGTGCGGTTTCGCAATGCATCGACTTCGACCTGCAATGTGCATGCAAAATGACACCGCGATGTCGAATCGCCAGGTCATCCGACAAATTGCGTTGCTATGGGGATTAGATGTTTTGATATTAACTTATGCTTAGCGATGTCCGATTTGAATTACATTTTAACGTTAAATTATAGCAGACTCAAACCCCGGGCCACTTCAGGTTTGAAGCCCCATTCGGTTGAGGGAATTGCTGTTTACGTAACAAACGTGTTCGAATCAACATTTAAGGCTATTCATTAAAACTATTTGCCATATCTTTTAGTGATCTTGTTTATCATGAGAGGGTGTTTGATAGAAAAATATATTTTGATGAATTTGCTGAAGATAAATGGATTTGATCGAAAGTTATGTCCATTCAAAATCTAAAGAGCCGCTGTCAAGTCATAACCACAGTTTATTTCAAATGAAAATCGAAGTCCCAGCGAGATTTGCGACTTACGTTTACCTTTCAGTCTTATTGCAATTTGACAGCCCTTTTTGGTGACAGCAGACCAGACGCATGCCCACTTTTCCGCTGGTAATATTTCTTTCTATTTATATTTTCCGAAGAGCCCGTGACTACGTCATGGAATTCACCAATTATAAATATATGTCTGTGATTCGCACTTGAAGTAAACCGACGCAGTGTATAATTCAATGTGTTGCAATTAAATTAGCCCCCAAAATGTTTAGTTTAGAAATAGAGGTGACTAAGATTTGGTAGCGGCGGCAATCACGACTCGGTGTCGATTTATGCAAATCTTATGCTGGCATTGCGCTCGCAAGGAGGCGAAGGGAAGAAGAGCCTTTTTGCGTCGCTCCATTTCCTATTGTGCTGCGATGCTCAAATTCGTATATGGCACGGCCTTTTATGGAAAAGGTGTGGGGATTTACCGGGTCGGTATAAATAGATGGATGTGGTGCCGGGTGTGGGCGTGGTGCTGGTACAAATCGCGGTAAGGCAAGACCCTCTTTCCGCTATCGGGGTGTGGGCTAAGAAGGACAATGGACTGCGCACATTTTATCTTCTGCTCGGTTCTTGGAAGGGGTTCGTGGACCCTTTCATGAGTCAGATTTCCCAGTGCGTTAGTAATTTGGAACATATTGTTCTCAGGTTGCATTCATTGTATAATTTTCTCGGTTAAAGTGATTCTTCCTGGATGGAGTTTGGTAACGTGTACACCGATTACATATGATTATTCCAGTTTCTTCCGGATTGACAGGGCAGAAAATACTTTCTCAGTGACAAAACTGTCGTTTTCTTACTTAAAAAAATCGTTTTCCCCAACGATTAAAATAACATGTGTCTTCTTTCGATTTAATTTTACGTGATAACATACGTGACGCGTACAATTACGAAGGCACAAATAAATGAGTACGGGGAGGTTTATTCAAAATAAACAAATACTTCATAAGAATTTAAAGATGAAGGAATATAGAAAAAATCGTGTTTCCTTCCCGTTTCTTTTGAAGTGCCGGAAGTATGAACAAATCAGTATATTAATCCAGATTTTTTACAAGAATTGATCGTTTTCGGTTTTTATGCAGTACTTCCAAGCATTCAGTAATCTCTTGGCACCTTGGTTAACAGAGAATTCAATCTAGCCCATTGCATCAGTGGGAAATTCATAATAAGAGTTGTCGATATTGCCAAAGTATAATGAATAAATAACAAATGAAGCAAAGTGAATAAATAATTCACGTGAGGTAGTCATAGCTACTTTTTCATATTTAATGGCTTGGTGATCATCGAAATCACAATAATGGTAGATGAAGGCAGAATTCATCTCGGACAAAACTCGAGGATTGTTAGAATTTTTAGATTTCATACATTCAGGTCGTGCAATTTGTCCCTTACTTGTTTGCCCACTATTTGATTTCCCACGAAATGGTAGCTGCGAGAGCAATTCAAACCTCTTGGATTTTAAGTCAGGTAGTCAGTAATAGATTCGATTAACCTCCACTTAACAATTCGAGCGTGATTTATTTACCACGCCACCCACTAATTAAATTCACTCAATGCATACATTTGGTGATTTCACCATTTCACTTTTGTGGTCCCACTTAAAGGAAGCGTTAAGACAGAGATAGGATGAGACCGCGGCCCTGCCTGACAGAGGCGATTAACCCACTTTCAGACACATTCATCCACCCAAGCAAACATAGTCGCACTGTTCCCAGCACCAAACGAATCTTTGGCGCTGATTTTCGAGATCATTGGTATTTTTGTTATCATTTGATGTGTCGTGAGTGATACCTGCCCTGGCTAAAATATATTGATGAGATCTCTAATTTTCTCGCCGAAAAATTTAAACAAATTAAATACAAATCATGGGGCCCAAAACCACTGCGATCAACTCGAAATTAGTTTGTTAATGGGGAGGTGACTTACATTACATAGTGAGGCCCGGCAATACGGTGCGTGAAATTCGCGCATCAGTGGCTATTGTGCTGACTTCCCACCCAGAGGCCCGGGTACGAATCCCAGAGGTGGCAGATTTTTTTCAGTGGTATCCCGTTCCTTACTTGAGGTGCTTTGTGGAGGGCACTTTCAGTGAGTACGACGTCCGTCGGATGGGACGTTAACCCCTTGGCGCCTTTATAAAGAGTAGTCTAATACCGACGCCGGGTTTCTCTCCACCCTTCATCCTTTCCTGTCCATCCCCTATGGCGCAAATGACCTCAGCTGTCGGTCGCCTCCCCTGAAAAACTATCAAACTTACTGCGTATTCGTCCACTGGATTTTATTGAGCTGGAAATAGTTTCAGCGCTTGAACGTGATCGTCAGGTACCTTAAAAATGTCTAATGACAAATAACAATAATTGTATGCTTGAGAGATCATTACGAAATTTATTTAGACAGTAGTGCAGAATCACTCCCACGTCAAGAGGGAAGTTTCAGGTTTCGGCGACCAAGGAATTCAGTGGTGGCGTTACACAAATCTGGATTTGGTTTCGTTTAAAAACATTGCTAAGCGGGTTGTTTCTTAGTTACTACGGACCAACACCTAGATTTCAGTGCTGAGATTATTTAAATCCCTGGAAATGTCAACCATTGCTTAATAATACTAAAAGAGTTGGTACACAGTTCCGTGGAAATTCCATTCATTGAGCCGTGAATGCTCGATAGTCGGTAGTTTTATTGAATAAAAGTCGGAAGGAAAGAAGAAAATTCGCATTCAGAGAATTCTAGTGTAAACGAGTGAAAAGAAATGAGTTATTGAATTATTAATTTCGACTTGCATCGGCAGGAGCCATTCAAGCCGAGCTGCTCTGACTAAGCTTCATGTTCTGTTTTCGTCGAAGTCAGCACTGATGCTTTCTTTCTCGTATACGGTGAGAAGGCTCTGTACTATTTTGTAGGAGCAAGTGTGGAAATGCTCCCAAAGAAGTGGCCGTGGATTTGAAAAAGCGGCGATTCAAGCAGTTCATTATGAGTTTTTAACTGTGCAACCTCAGATACTCTCTCCTGTGTTTTAGGTGAGTATATTTGATTTATTAACAATTTCTGTTGCTTAAATGACAAAAATATTACGTTTTACATTTCTGTGCATGGATACTGTTATAACCTGAAAGGTAGGCATCATCGCACTCACTATTGCTTTCTTGCAACTGAACTGACTACTTTCGTTACTTTTACACTTGGATCAGTTGGTTATTTCTCCGTTTCAATTAAGGGGGCACGGGAGAGAGAGAGAGAGAGATAGACAGAGAGAGAGAGAGAGAGAGAGATAGAGATAGAGATAGAGAGACAGACAGAGGAGAGAGAGAGGAGAGAGAGAGAGAGAGAGAGAGGGAGAGAACGAGAGAGGGAGAGAACGAGAGAGGGAGGGAGAGAGGAGAGAGAGAGGGAGAGCAGGATATTCACGGAGTTATTTTCAAAACGTTGATAGAAATTTAATATTTTGACTCATATTCACTTTTTTAGTCAGTTGAAGTATTTGAGGGGGAAAAAGTATTTTTCCTTAAGTTTCTCGCCGAGATCGCGCTTGCAAAGATTGTGCTTAGGATTCAGCCATTTGTCGCACAGCAATATTTGTGATGCGTGCCATAAAGCCCGAGTTTCCGCAGGAGCGTGCTAACCTATAGTTCCGATTGTCTTTGTTGAATCAAATTTCGATATGTCCCTTTCTCTTTAAGTATTGCACATTTGCAGCGATTGATCAAACTTCTGGTACTTTTTTTTGCTGCTAACTTTCGATGGGCCGTCAGTGACGTTAAGCTTCTTAACCACGATAAATGAACATGCATCCGAGTACTACCCTTTGAATCCGAGTTCCGACACTCAAATGCTAAAAATCAACCTTTTGTGTTGATTAGTAAACGTGTTATGTCTATTTAATATCCATTCTTCTAATACATTAAAAAAAAGTAAATTTTAATTAATTTAAATTTTATATTATTGAAATTTGATACTTTTTATCCCGAGTTAAATACTACGTTTTAAATGCCCATGAATCACGAATTTGGTACACAGAATCGTAATTAGTCGTAGATCTACGTAATTTAATCTCGTTTAATTCATGTGAGGTACGAGACCAAGATAATAAGAAACACTGCAATTATAAAAAGAGGATTAGTCATTTTTAATTCAGTCATACTGACCTTTGTCCACAAATTTCGCATAAAAATTCTTCCTTTTCCTTGATGATGTTATTCCAAATACGACCCCACTCTGCGTTATAACTTAAGTATTCAAATACGACTCCACACTCCCTCTATCTTAATCCACACTCTCGAGAACCAGCGACAAAGGTGGATTTGGACGGAAGAGAAATGGAAAGATTAAGCATAAACACTACCTAAACTTTCCCAATGTAAAAACGTGTATTAAGCTGCATAATAAAAAAAATAGAATATTAAAATCTACGTACGTGTATTCAAAGAGTATTCCTTGCTTTGGCTCAACGTATTTCATAAAAAGAGACGTTTCAGGCGTGATATGGTGGAATATCATGATTAATTAAAAATAGCAATTTTCCACAAAAATAAAATTTAATGCGACCGGTTTCAATGTTACTACATCATCATCAGGTGACAGTTGAACCTCAAGAGTCCAGTATATATATGATTAAAGGCAAGTAAGGGGAGGGTGGAGGAAAAGAGGGGTAGAGGGGAGAAGGTGGAAGGCATCATGGGTGACTATGTGAGTGGGGGGGGAAAGGGTTGGGGAAGACAAGGTGCAAAGACCCTAGGAGTCCGGAGAGCGCGTCGTGGCCGAATGGAGGGGGGTGTCTCGTTGAGGGTGTCCCACGGTGCGGCGCAAAGCTCTTCGGGCCGCGGAGGAAAAGGACGGGATCGGGGGTTTTTCCCTTTGGTCGTGGTCTGGGAACAAGGTATCAATACACAAATAAGCACTGAGTTAAAGGGTAAAGATTGGGATCACTGTAGAGTTTTAAGGGGGCGCCCTGGCGAGGTTTTAGGGAAAGGGTGTAGGAGGGAATGTTATCAATAGCGCATGTCGAATAGGGGGGGCGTGTGGTTTGTCCCGCAGCGGTGAACATTCCCTCCTCGTCCGTGGATCGTGGATTAATTAATCAACGTATTTCGAAAAGATTTTGTCGTGTATTATAAAAAAGTTTCGACATACGTCATTTACATCAAACCAATACATCCTACTATCAATCCATTTACATCCTACATTTTTTCAATGCGTAAAGCATTGAAAAAATTTAGGATGTAAATGGATTGATATGCAATGAAGCTTGTTAACTAATGTGTTTGCACACAGAAAAGTAGCGTAGATAGAACAATACTATTTTTGCTTCCACTTCTTGGTGCATAATTATTATTATAGAAACTATTATTAGGAACGTTTTAATAAATAATTAGTTTGTGGCATTATATATATTTTATATGCGTCTTTCATAATCTGGGACGCTGCTATTTTATCAGGATGCCCAGTTTAAAATCCCTGCTGTGTGATCGCACGCGATTGCTAATTTTTCGTCAGTGCTTATTTTTACATTCCTACCTACGCTGATTGCCATAGCAACCGCTGTAAATAAGCTAATCTCGGAGCGCTTTGAATCATGGGAGTCACAAAAGTTAAGGATTCATCGTTTTACCGGCACGCAACTTCGCGGCGCTGTCAGCGCTGTTTGCCATAGCAACGTGTAAATAACTAAGCTTGGAATCATGGGACCAGCTGGAGTAGATATATGTGATATTAGTGGGTAAATAACAATTTTATGTTATACATTGGGTAATTTTGTCATATTAGCTATGGAATTCGAAATTTATAATAATTAAATGATATAAAATGTGAATCTGTATAGAATTAATATTTGGTTACTTAATTTCAGGACAGTAAGTGTGCCGACAAATGGAACGGGTCAGAAAGCTGATTATCATTAGTTTTTCCAAGGCCATAAAGCAGAAAATGTGAAAGAGGTAATATAGCAGTAATATTAATGATATTCTTATTTTTATAATTGTTTTATTTAATATTTGAGTAACGTTAGGTAAAATATAGATACAGAGTTATCTACTCGTGTATAATTGTTTATGCCTTATTATAAACATATACTTTCGCAATTCCATAATGCCTTTCCCTATGGCAGTGCAGCACTTAATATATTCAGTCATTACATGTCACCTCTTTCTAACCATTGTAAATATTTACGAAATCGAAACCCTCTTAGAGATCACTCTTGATGCTCACGTGAACTCACTTTAGTCATCAGTGGAGTCACACATATAGGTCTTTAGCAATAAATCAGATTTTCCATTGCAAGTCTAATATGGATTATATGACATATTTAAAGAGTTCGTATGGTATCTTCCAACAATAGATATTCAGTATATTTAAGGAACTTTATTCTCAGTCATTATGTTTCGTTTTACTTGCTTTAAAATGCGTGATAGTACAAGATATCGTAAATTATCGAAACAGTCGTAATTCTTCTTCAGTTATTTCCCATTAACATAATAGTATGGTATAAGGAAGAATACATTTAATGTACTTAAGGAATGGTAATTGTAAAAAAAATCATTACCAGCCGCTTTATTTCAATTTACGTGCTTAAAAAACTTTCATATAATCAGCTGTTAATGATTTCGACGTTGTTGCATTGATTATTCACTACATAAGATTTCCACTTCTTGAGACTAAACAGCATGGAATACTGCAAATTGAATAAATTCATATGCAGTATTCGTTTAAAAATGTTTTTATTATTATAAATATAACACCATGTAAGTATTTCAAAAACGTCAGCAACAGAATTAAGTGATGTTACGAGTAAATGGCGTCAAGTTCTAAATTCATCTTCTCTGGAACTTCTGGGTTCTGGTTAAGAAAATTGTTAAGTTATTAAAATAGTCTAATGAATAATAATGAATAATCATCCAGCCATCTACGTTGAGAATTTATCGTTTTACGCGTTTAAGAAGGGTCCCTACAACAGGTACATTATCACAAATGGAAATTGGAGTGTCAAAAGACAATTCTGATTTTCAATGCATATGGTCTTACTCCAGTCATTAATAACCGAATGGGTTTCGTTATTCGCACCAAAAATTCTTTGTCAAAGTTAAACTGCCGGCTGTGATAATATTTGGCTGTATGTAACCAGGACCACGATAGACGATAAACCCGATTTTGATATTCACCAGTCAAGTATTAATTCTTACTGCTACACCATCTCCATCGATTAACTTACGTATTATGCTATTAGTTGACAAAAATTTCACCGAAGTCTCAGCTAGCGTTTTCACGCGAATAAGCACTTTTAGTATTACTGCGTACGTACCACTAGCTGAATGCACTGTGACAGTAACAGGACAAATACTACAATGCTAATATTGATAGCCAATAAAATAGCTCGATGCGGTCAGTTATGACTTAGGAAAAAAATGTGACGTAATTTTATGATTTTTAGTTGA
The DNA here is from genome assembly GCF_022747635.1 of Hetaerina americana. Lineage (NCBI taxonomy): Eukaryota > Metazoa > Arthropoda > Insecta > Odonata > Calopterygidae > Hetaerina > Hetaerina americana. The sequence continues at coordinate 13,536 of NW_027286855.1, forward strand.
AATTTAGGTACATGCCTTTCAGAATAATTGAAATGCTATTGGTATTATTGGTTTTTTCGCATAGATTTTGCATACTTCCTAATGATACTACATCTTACTGATTTTTTTTAGCATCAACCCCTATGGTCTTCAAGTCCTTTTCACAATCATGTTCTAGCAATCGGCCATGAAAATTTAAAATTTTTATTGCATATCTGCGGTAAGAATTTTTTAATCGTAAGATTTTAACGTGCCAGTTCTGCGGTGAGATCAACATTTTGCTCATTTGTGGCAAGAACATTAATAGAAAAAACGTTATAAAAGTGAAAAATCTATGTATTGTATAAGCAAATTATTCTGCAATTAACATGATTGAAACGCCGCAGCCGTAAATAATGATTGGGAGATGCCTTCGTTTCATGAAGCCGGAATGTTTTAACGTTTCATGGGTAAACTTGACGCAACAGGCGAGTGAACTGGTTAATGGTAATATATGAATTAATGCATATTTGAAATCTTGTTCGTGGGACATGGCGGATTGCGGTAATAAAAATCAGAAATGGATTCTACTTCATTTTGACTGGAAAATCACATTCATTCACCGGATATGCTGCTATGTGAGTAGGTGCTTTTGTCGTTAGATCTTTGGTTAATGCGGTCGTGTGTTGATGCCGGCGAAAATTTTGACCTTTTCTCATGTGGAGTATTTTTTCGGTCTACGTTTCCTCTGCGTGCTAGTGCGGAGTTCCGGTTCGATTCCCGGCGTTAGCATAATATTTAAATGGAATTTCGATCTATATTTGGATGCCACATGGAGAGCCCTTCAAGTCGGGTACACCGTCAGTAGTATAAGAGTTTCAATTATGAACTACTGGTCGGCTTTCGTTAATAGTTTGTCAGCGCGGACGTCGGGTCTATCTCCATCCTTCTCTTCCTTGAAAATCCTGCCATCAGTAAATTTACTAATCTTTAGAGGAGAGATTGACCCCAGCTGTCAGTTGCCTCCGGTAATAACGATACTACGAATCTAATTGTTGACTGAACGTTAGCTGAAACATGGTCACGCCACATGTCTTAAACTTGATAGACGTGCTTTTCAACGGCGAAAAGGCTTATTTCCCAATCTCAGGTTCATGTTATTCCGCAATCAATTCCCGACGGTCACTGGAATCGTTTCTCACATCGACCCTCTCCGTCTATGGTCCTCGGAAGCCGAGAGGCAAAGCGGTTGCCGCTCGAGTCTGAACTATAACGGATGTAATATGTACATTTATCATGCATTAACGAATAGCGCCATAGCACTGGAATTATGGGAACGGTTCATAAATGGATTCGAGCACTTGAACGTTTTCATTGCGATGATAAGAGATGCGAACTGACAAAAATTTCTGCTTTTATAGAAATGCAAATTGGTTAAGCGCCATCCATTTAGTACAATCGTGACAATTTGGCTCGCATATGAATTACTTACCCATTTTTTCTATTAAGGTCTTTATGGAGAAAATAAATCATTTTGAACGATTCAGCATATAACTCCAAACACCTTGAAAACGGCGGTTTTCGACCGTAAACAAACCATGAGAGAACATGAATTTCATGGCATTGATCGAGTGATGTCTCTGCCGATCCCTCCTTATCCCAGGGCGAACAAATTATATGCTTGAAGGCTTGTCGAAAAATACCTCTCGAGAAACCCTCATATCCCTCAAATCAATGTGTAATTAAATTTACAATTACAATTTATGACATTGCTAAGACAAGCATGATCATTTCAATGCTACTCTTGCTATTTTACATGCATACCTCAATTTGATTTTTGATCTTCTCTATTACTGTCTGCATCTTCAAGTCTCTACAGTATAGCATCAGGTTAATACCGATAAAGGACATCAACCTTTCTTCGCACTACGATACCTTCCCGCGCCGTTAATTATTGAAATTGCGGGCATAGTGGCTGTTTGATGATAAAGTATTTTGTTCTTTACAGAAATCAAGGCTTTTTGAATTCCATGGCTAATTAATCTAGCCTCTTAAAGATTTCAGGTATCGATAACCTGCCAGCCACATTTACAGCTTTCAGTTATCGTCCAAATGGTCCCCGACTAAAAACGACAAATGTTGCCGGCAGGTTGTTTGCATAAAATATTTGCTATTTTAAGCGAGCTTGACGCTTGCATGCCAAAGTGAAGTAGTGGAAATGGCAATAGTACAACTAGAGTTCACTCAACTTCCAATACCCCAGCCCAAGTCCCTTCTTTATATTTTCCTCACTTTCCAAAAATTACTGTTCCCGTGAAATATTGATTCAAATAAATATTGATTGAATTCTACGATTACCATTCGAGGGAAATCACTCAATGTATGCAATATGTATAACTCATGGCCTGATGAGGTTAATTTATGTTTTTCGGATTTCTCCTGCTATTTTCCTAATTAATCTGAGAGCGGGTACAGCTATTAATTGTTTATGTAATGAGTTTGTCTATACAAAGTGACACCACGGGAAATATTACTGCCCAATTTAATTACGGAAGAATGGACCACCCAGATACAACCAGAGACACCGTTGCGAACAGATTTGAATAGGTACTCTCCTCTCTCTTCCCTCGTATATGTGGCGACCACGAAAGGGGCGAAATTTCTACGCACATAAACAACAGTGCTGAAAAAATGTCATTGAAATATAAAATCCCCATTGCGAATACAAAAATTTCGCCGGGACTTAAATGGAAACGGGTTGATGGGCCCCTGCCACTCAACTCCATGCTGCTCGCAGGGTATAACGTACATTACATTGAATAAACTAGCTAGTTCATTGGCGAGGCCCATGCTTACAGGCAATCACAGGCATTCGACCAAATACGGATAAATTGCTGTAATTTTTCACGAGTTACCTCTTAAAATGTGCATACCAACCACAAACAAGTGAAAATGACGAATACATTTAAATGAATACATTTAAATTACAGTGAAAATATTTATGTCCAAAATTTTTTAAATTCTTATACAAATCAAAGATACTTGGAATTAAAAACGCCATTAATATTCAAATAAAAATCGGGAGTAAAAATCGAAAGCCCTCATGCGGTCACATGATTGAAGTCAAGATTAAAAACGATGAAGAATGCTTGGGAATTGCAATGAAGAAAATGAAATAAAATTCAGCCCTTTGTTAATGGCCCTTCAATGATGAGGATATTTCGACACGACGACTGTGCAGTGGATGGTGACTTTAAGACCCGCGTTTGCACAAATGAAAGTATTAGATAGCGGGGGAAATTGAAGTTACCTCCATCGCGTCCTTTTTCATTGATTTAACTAGGGATCTGGAACTCAAAGGTACAAGCCAATCAGCAAGATTATGTGTTGTGCTGAAGTAGAGCCTTCTAATGGAAATGGGGCATTCCGTCATTTGTGATTCGTCTTACGCTATAGTTTGTTGTTGGACAGCATGAAAATGTCTAGTAATTTTAGGAAATGGGGTAATTTTTGACCCGGGCTTATTTTCCTAAACTTTCCAGCTCATCTGCTAGGTGTGCTCCACTGCTGAAAGCGGTGCCACTGCATTTGACCACCAGCGTGGATCGCGGCGGCGAAAATTCTCGGGTGCTCAAGGCCAGGAGAATTTGAAAGATCATTCATTTTATACCAATCGTTGAGAAGTTAGGAAACACGTTTCTTCACCGGTAGGGCCAACAATTTAGGAGCACATGTATCTGTCATTATGTGTATAGCCCACTAATAATCCTGACAATTATTTTATTTCAGGGTGAAAATCCGGATATTACATCAGCGCTTAGACACCTGACTACGGCAAAGGAGAATCTGGTGTGGTATTGGTGAGTTACCTTTTATTTCAATATTAAAACTATGCGAGGAACAATGTCATATTTTGGTAAGGATAATTTATTTCTAATTCTACGAGGAATCGAGCTGACGATGGCGCAAGAAATAACAGATTTCACGACCGCGAACTAGTTATCGCATTCCAATAAGATGATAAACCTTGTGGCCAATGTTCATTAGCATTTAGTTCAATTTTACTTGCAGGGTGTCCTCGTGTTGTTGTGGCTGGCCGCCTGTGAATTCCTTCGAATTTAAAATTAGACTCGTGTGGGGTGAATGGGATTTGGACATTCTTATTTCTTTTTTAGAGCTTTCAAGAAAAATACAATTAATACCCTATAAATTTGTTCCAGAAAGAGCATTGGATGTAACTACGATTTTTTAAAACATGTTACGTTTCACACTTAAGGATTGTTATGCGATATTATCTTTAGACATTGTTTCAACACATCGTTCACGATTTAGATTCTATTGTACATACATTATGACTGCCAAAAAATGAGATACTTATTTCAATTCGAATTTTATATGTGGTAATTTTCACTTGTGTATTTAGGCTAATGTTGAGGGCGACGGAGGTGTACATTTATGTATATCTACGACGTTAAATGTACTGTAAATCAATTGGATGTGGCCGAAATTAGATTTTACCATGATGCAAGCAACCTAAAAGTATGTATCCTCACAATGAAAGGCGTTGTCCTAGATTAATTCAAATTACGCTATTAGACTCACATATTACTTAACGGGATTATTTGGCTCCGGTTTTTGGTTGCAATTCGGTTGCAACAGAGGCAAAAAGGAAAATAATATATGTTATTAATTGGAGTTTATTTTGGAAGGAATATTTTGAAATGGTGTTTAATTTAATTGACAAATAATCACAATGCACCATAAACGATGTCAGCGGCGTTAGCGACGAAGCGATTCATGAGAAAAATATTTTTCATTCGTGAGCTCGTTATATTTGTGGTTATATTTACATCCTGTTTAAGGAATTAATGAAAATTATTCCTAATCATGTACCGTACAGAGATCGAAGCTTGGACTTATGCGAGCGAAATGTCAGGACAAGTACAGATAAAGGTTCATTTAATTTTTCATTTTTAATTCCTTGGCAACAGATAGGCCTCTCATATATTTGGTTAATTTGACCCTCGGGGGATCACATTCTTGGATTCCCAAGAGGATTAGAGTAGTCAAATTATATGATAAAAAGAATACGAGGCGCTAATTGGTGGAAATGTCTCACATTTGTCCATGTATATAATTTTTAGAATAGTCGGTCCCCCCTTCTATCACTGAAAGGGTTCGTCTCAAAGTATGCGGTATTTCTTAGGCCATGGCGTCTCTGAAAGCTATTTTAATTTTCTTAAAAACCTATGCTTTAATTATGGAGATATTTATATGTTTCTTTAAATTGACGAGTTATCTCGTACACGCTGTTTTTCATCTTTGAGAGTGTACGGCTTCCATTCTTCCATGCATTACAAAACGTGTAGTTGAACCAATATATTTTATTATTTCTATTTTCAAAAGCTAGAACGCTAATATATTTTATTCTTGCAACTCTTTCAGTGGATTTTTCTGGAAATTTACGATTAATTTAACAATATAGATGTCGTCATATTTTTTCCTGCCTGAAGGCTTTCCTCATTTTCAAAGAACCGCCGGAGATGCCGTCACAGTGACTTTAACGGAGTAATTTGGCAATACGAATTATAATTTTAAAATCTAAAAACGTTCACCTTGGCCGGGAGCCGAACCCGGATCCACCGATGTCCGGCAGAGTACTTTAGCCAGTTGAGCTACCGAGGCTTCCTCTGAAAATCTGATACTTTGATTTACTTCCGTTGTCCCACGAAATCCTGGCAAGCTTTGCTTTATTTCCCCTTTTCAATTTCTCCCCTCAACCGTATAGTTGAGGAGGTTGTCAAGCCTCTTAAACTTAGAGGTTCCAGAGGTTAAAATATTATTTCTGTGGTTTCTGAGGCATTCTGGAAATACAGGAAATGAGAATACCGATACAGCTGTAAAATAAACACTAAATAAGTGACCTTTGCTGTCACAATCCAACCCATGCAGGTACAGAATTAAGAGAATTAAACTGAGAGAATTCTGAGAATTAGGCTGAAGAGCGCATCGATTGACGAGTTGAGTACAAAATGGCACGAGCTAAAAAAATTCTTGATAAGCTCTGGAGTGTAAAAGCCGTAGTCTCGCCGCGATTGTCTTCTACGCCTAGAGAAAAGGGGCACTGCGGCTTCGAGTAAGCGTATCTCTTCACAGAAGAGAAAGTCGAGACGTGGTGAGATGCTTGCGATTTTCTTTTGACTCTTCGCCACCTTCTGATGATACGTAAAAATGTCAGGCAGTACGCGAATCTATAAATATTAGGGGAGACATTGGCATTATTATCCTTGGTGAGAAACTTTAAGCCATATTTAAGCGAGAGTGTTTTTATTTTTAAAGAAAACCGACCTACATAGGCTCGTCTAATACTTTTCACCGTAGAATATTGTTGTAAAATATATATGTACAGGATACATCGTAGAAGGAAGTAGTATTTTCTATACGTTCTCATTTCCTTTCTTATTCATAATATAAAAGCAAAAAGGTGCAAATGACATCAGCTGTTGAGGCACGTGGAAACTGTTTTACCGCTTCTACACTTTATTTTCATAAATACATTATGCATTACCAGTTATGTCATTAGTATGACCGATGGGGCTATAACTAAATAAGCTAATATTTCATGGGAAATGCACCGCAAAATTATTCGAGAATTTGTACAGTTATTGAAATATATGGCTGTGAGGAATAAAACATATGAATTCAAATAAAATCTGCTTAAATCCTTTCAAAAAGAAATCATCACAGATAATAAACCCTATGTACGAGTACACTAGTATATCTATCGCTGGAGTCAAGAAATGCCCACGTAAATCGACATAGGGAGGAGAAATAAAGGCATCTGAAGTCACTGCTACCTGGTAAAACTTAAACTATGGTGAAATGCTGTAATAATGGAATGGAAATGCAGTTCAATATTTTTTTGGACCAAAAACTTTAATCTTACCGCTTTTATACCTTTGTGTTGACGTAATGTGTTGCCAAGAAAGAAAATACGCAGGAAATTATCGTTCGCTATTTAATTGAAGAAGCTCTATTAGCGTCCGCTACTCCTACGCGATCTACTCATTTATCAATGCAACAATTTCAGAGTGTAAAAATCATTCGCCTTGACTGGGATTTACTACTCATTTTTATTTGAAGAACATTTGAGACCTTCACTAAAATCATTGAAAAATTAAACCGTCGAATTATTTTCAGTGGCAGTAACATTTTCATCAGTAGTATTATCACCAAATCTACCCATATAACTATAGCGATTACCATAATAGTCTTGGGAGGCTAATTTTCTAGCCTCTGATATTATTGGTCTTGAATTATGCCGCCAAAAGTTTTTATTGGGTATTAATTACTGTACCTATTTAAAAGTTTGTAATTTTTGTTCCGTAGAGACTTCACCAGTTTGCTAGTTTGCATATAGAAGTGACATAATATTCAGTTTGTGGCGCGGTTCAAAAACTAGGATGGTGAAATACGGAGTGGTTAAGATGTTCTCAAAAGATCGTACGGATTGGAGGGTTATGGGGGGGGGGGCAGCTAGAATTCCCAGTGTTGATGCATAAGGATTTATCTCTCAGGAATGTTTCCAAACATATCTCTATGTAATATTGGTAGCGGTATGGAACTTGTCCATGGAATTCTTCGTGATTGCCTATTGTCCCATCTTAATGCACTTTTCAATTCAAATATGTTTTTCCCTGAAGATAAAAGATAATAAAATAAATGTGCATATATTTAACTGATCCCTTGAAATATTATTGCATTGTCTTTTATATGAAATGACTGCTTTGGTGAGGAAACATTACTGCAACAACAATGAACATAGGAGACCCTCTACTCGAAAATACTCGTAGTTGATCGCGAGACTGTGTTAGACTACTTGAGCGCTGTTAGCTCCATTGATGATAAACAGGAAAGGGTAACAAGTTGTAGGTATTTCTCTACGTACCTACTCAAAAATTGGCATGATCTGGTACTCAGTTGTCCTCTGCTTTACAAAGACTTAACCATAATTTTTGTGCTTTTAGTACAAAAAACGGGTACTGCAAAACCACCGAAAATGCCCTTTCTTTTTGGTAGAACTCAGCGAAGATGCAAGTTGATGAAATAATGCCGATCATTGATGACTTGTTTGATTAGTGTACCAACTATGGGGGAAAATCCAACGTTTTAGAACTATAATGCTATATCATTATTTATGACCATATCCATGAGAATTTCAATTGAATTTCAGGGTAAGGTTTACCAATTTTATTTTAAACCTATTTTTACGGTCCGCAGATTAAAATGATTCATCCACTTCGAGTCCACGTCTCTTGGGCCTAAGTCGAGAAGACAAACTCGGGTATTAAGGTGGGGAGAAAGTAAAAGGCATCCTTTCAGCGATTCGACCCTCAGAAATCCTTTGGTAAAATTTTCCAGGTACTACTCCGTCGTTTGCTTTCCTATTCCGTGGAACATTGTACAATCGCCGACCTAATCAGCATCAATGCTTCCTGATAAATTTAAATGCCTTAATCTGATGCAGTGATAAGTAGATAAGAGTTCAGGATTTCATTTGGTTTTTGATAATCTAACTTGCCATCCCGTATCAAATATCTGGGTTGGCCGTGGCGGATTGGATCGGTACGAATAATGTGCGAGAGCCATTCTTTTCACTCTTTGTACGTTAGTCACACTCCAAATAAACATATTCCGCCGAGGACTAAATGGCAAGCCAAAGTATTTCGCTCCGTTTCCGCAGAGGATTTCTACGGCAGAGCGCGGAATAGCGTCGCCGTTGATACACCAAATGCTACTACTAGGATACTACTACATTTGCGACTACAACTGTGTCAGAATCAACAGGTTACTCTTTTGAGGCGTAAATTTATTGGGTTGAGTTGATTCCTGTGGGTATTATTAGAAAACGAGGATATTCGATCATGCCCAGATGGTAGTCTCTTTACTTATCTCAAACACAGTTATTTTTCGCAACATTAGAATATTATCATGCAATCCCATTGCCTTATATCGCGTGAAACATGGATAAAATTAATAATTAGATGAGCGGAGGATATAAAAATTCAACCGTCAGTTGATATCAGGGTTGCATTTTCTCGAATGAAAAATTCAATGCCAAGCTCGCACGGCAAGGGCAAACCCGCGGCTGGTCTTACCGTTTAGTTATTGATAGATTTCTCGCATTCTCCGCCGGCGAACGGATTTCATGAGTCAACGGCCTGAGCATTTTTTGCCGCCAAACGCCAGGGTTGATATTTTTCTTTAAAGTACGAGATTAGCTGCCTCGAATGCGCTCAACGTTCATCGATTAATCAATGTAGCAAAACGAGCAGTGGTCAGAATGAAACGATTCTTCGATTCCACGGGGCAAGGGCGAGGAGTAGAAGGTGGGAGGAAGAGGTCGGCCGGCGACGAGAGAACGGGGCATTGGCCAAGAGGGTTGAGGGGAGAGGGAGGAAGGGGGGGGAGGGGGGGGAAGGAGAAGAGGGAGCGGGAAGGAAGAGCGTTTGGGTGATGGCGGTGAGGGGGCTGAGGTCACATGCCGGGTCTACCGTCTTCCCGCAGCACGCGAAGTACCCGATCCCGCGTTTGAATGGAAGAGAGCCATCCATCCCCCCGGGAGAGGGGTCCCCCGTGCGCCGGAGGGCGCGCGCGGGCGATCCCTCCGGTGACCTCCCCCGCCCGCCGCCCCTCTCCACCGGGGACACCACGAGGAAAAAAACCTCTCCTCATCCCTCTCGAGTTCCTCCCCCACGCCCGTCTCCTTAGGTCGCTCATGTGGATTACAAGCGCTTTCTTTCTTCGTGGGAAAGTTGTGCGGGGGGAGGGGTGTGGGTGGGAAGGGGCGAGGGCGGTCGGTGGTGGAGGTTATGGTGGAGCGGTTGGGGAGACGGCGGGGATGGTCTGTCGCTCTTGTGGTTTGAGGGAACTGCGTATAAATAGATTTCCCCATCTGCGAATCGGTGAATTGAAGAGGAAAAAGGACTGCGGAGGGTGGGGTGAGAGAGAGGTGGGTGGGTGGACGGACGGTGCGCCGGCCGTTGGCGTGAGCGAGTGGAGGTGCGCGGATTGAGAGAGTTTGGGTGGAGGGGCGAGTGGGGGTGGGTGGGAGGGCGAGGGAATTCTTCGAATGAGGGCGAAGGAGAGGGCGAGAGAGGGGGAGGGTATCGTCTGGAGGAGGGGAGGGGGGGGAGAAAAGACGGCCGCCGCCGACGTCGGGCTCTCGGGGGTGGCAGCGGTGGTGGCAAACAAGTGCATTCAGACTGGAGGCTAGTCGGACGCCTGGCGACCTGCTCTTTTTTTATTGAAACTTATCACTTCGGTTCCGTATCGGACCATTATCGTTTTCCCTGCGTGCTCACGAGAGACAGCCTCGCTCACCACATGTGTGCGAATGCCTTGTGCGAAACTTATTATTCATTCGCGTCGAGTATTTCCAATGTAAAAAAATCAAAGGAAGGAAATTAAAAGAAACTCGATATAAACTCCTTGTACGTGGTATTCATTTTCATCAATTGCGTTTTCTGGTTTTCCGACCATTTTTACTCTCTTCTTTTTTGCTGTAAGCTGTAAGTGACTAATGACAAAAGGAGTACAAGAAAAACCTGCCTTTGCAGCCCAGAAAATACTTTGATGGTCAAAGGAACTGGCCGAACGTAGTAATGACAGAAGGCAGCCGTGACGCCGTGAGATGCTTTATATTCAATGTGAAAATGAACTTAGTAATTTGACTAATTTTTGCCTCTTAGCCTCTGGATGCCTTAAATAATGAAGATTCTAAAATCATACTATTGGTTGTAATGGAGTTTTTGTGCCAACATTTACTGATATTTTGCCAGAATACTATATGTCATCAATTACAAAACTTCTCATGCTTGGCGAATCTCCGTCGTTTTTCATATATTTTCTCGACGTTAAAGTGCATGCGATCGAAAACAGATGTTGTGCAATACAAAGAACATTTGGATTACAATTCCCTGGATATCAAGAGTGAGCACCTGAGCATTGAACACCCTGAGCGCTTGCGATGAAATAGGCAGCCTGTGAAAAATAAAAATGGTTTTGTACTCCCTTTCAAAATGAGGAACCCTTCGTAATTCACCATCGTTCATTTGTGGTGCTTCATCGTCGGTGTGGCAATTGGTAGGCATAATTGCTGGCGAGATGGTCAGGTGCACGACACGGGAAACTACTGGAGAACGGAGGGCGGCGGATACTCGTAAGAGTCGTGCCGACTGGAAAGCTGTGACCCCCATCGCCTCGTTTTACCTTGCATCCCATTGTCCGGAGGCGGCGTAGGAAGATAAAGTGGGATATGTAAGGTGGAAGAAAAGAAAGGGTGTTTTTGTGGTTGGCGTAAGATGCATGGTAAACGGGATGAAAGAGGAGAGACCGTGAGACGGCAAAAAGAAGAGGCAGGCCGTGGAGAAGGGTTCAATCGTGTGATATGCCGAGTGTCTCCGGGTAAGAATACTCTTATCGTAGTTCGAATTTTATTCGACGTGACTATTTTTCTTGCCGCCTTCTCCTCTTCAGTGTTTTCTCCCTCCTCCACTTGGCCAATCAATATTCAACGGCTTCGTCGCCAGAAGCCCTGTCGCCGGCAAACCCTCCCACTCTACCCCGCCTTTACCTTCACCCTCCCTCCCGTCCTCGCCATCCCTCCCAGACTTTCACGGCTCTTTACCCCCTCGGCCACCCACACCGCGACTATGGGGAACGGGAGGCGTAAAGAACAAGCCCGTCCCGCTCCTCAGGCAGACACTCATCAATTACTCTCCACCATTCTCAAACGCTCTCGTCCCCCATCCGCCTCATCAAGCCGGCCGGCTCCTTCTCCTCTCCCCCCACACCAACGGCAGCCTCCCCTTCGTTTATCCATCGCAAGAGAAACACGAACACTCCATCGCCCCCCAAGTTTTATTCCATCTGCCTCTTTTTTATTTAACGGCCTTTTCCTCCGACGTTTTCTAGAACTGGGTGAAACTGACTGTGCCTTTCGGTCGAAAGTTTTACTGGCACGGTTTGAAGGAATACTTGAAACATGAAGAGAGCTCGCGAGGTAATTCGATTCTTATGCACAAAAAATTTGTTGGATTGATTCTTGAACGAATGCAAGCGCAAGTTTCCGGGACTTGGAGGACTTTTTGGTTGTCACTTGTCAGTTGCTTACCATTTCACTGTTTCATTTGGGGCCCTTATGCCCGGAAGGATCACGAAATTTGCTTAAAGTTATCTTCCTATTACCATGAAATAATGTATTCTCAGCGTTTGTGTATTTCCACTGTGATGTTCAAATATTTCAATAGAACATAGGATAATGTGTTAAAATCGGTACACTCAATCTCTTTTGAAAAATAAATCCAGTCCTGCAGAATAAAAATAGAAGTGTATCGTAGCCGAATCTGCTTTTAAATATCATAAAATAAACTCTCCAATCGAATTGAAAAGGTGAATTTTATTCCAATATTAGGCCATTTTGTGACTAACATTTATGAGTTCTGTTTATGACAGTAAACCATCAATAAGTGATTTATTCTTAGAATTGGCGAACGGAAGAAATATTAAATATAATTGCTTAGGAACCAAAGAAATAGGTAGTTTTGGTCTTAGTAGTTAAAAATGTGGTATGTGCTGTAGTTCCTGAGCGTTCTTTTATGAATTTAATACTTATATATATATATATATATATATATATATATATATATATATATATATATATATATATATATATATATATATATAAACCCTCCCCGACCGCTGATTTCGTCTATTGATTCTTCTTTGGCGTTCATGATTATTAGAATGAAACTTGAATTATTTCTTGTAAAACGTTCTCAATTGAATAAGGTTTGACCTTCAAGTTCAACCCTTTGCGCAAATTCTTGCCTACCAGTTTTGTGGAAATGACATCTGAAATAAACTTATATTTTGGGTACAAAATAATGCTGAAATATTTTTTTCAGAATTACTTTGAATGTATTCCAATAATTTAAATTATTCTGTCATAACTGGGAGAAATTGAATCCGAATAAGGTGTAGGCATTTACCCTTGCAGTGCAAAAAATTATCCTTGTTATTTTTCCACGATATGAGACAATGGTGCTTCATGGAAAACTGTGATAGAAAACTTCATTGAATAAATGTTATTTTTACAGAAAAAATGATTTCTCATCTAATTCGCTATGATTAATGAATGCAGTGACGGTATGAGCTAGTTGTTTTGGACCGCCGAACGTGCAATAATCATTTCTTCTCTTGGTATCAGCACTAAAGTGAAATTCACTCTTCAGCAAACTAATCCTTTTATGCACCGTACCCCATTACTACTTTTTCATAATCCATAGACTACAGATGTTCTGGGGATTGGTATCTTCTCACAAGAAATGACCGCAATCAGTCAAATCACTGGAACACCCATATCCAAGGCTGATATTGAATCATTTCCTTGAGCAATGATTATTTTGCTATCTCTCAGGGGCTCCTCAGGGTCTCCAGGAAATCTTGTATTTTTGTAAGCATGGGATCGTATCATATCATTGTAGAAAACGTTCAAAGAAACGCAGCAAGATATATACTCGGAAGGTACGAAAGAACAGAAAGTGTCACGGAAATGTTGGAGATACTGAAATGGGAGAGTTTGGAAAATAGAAGAAAAAGGGGTAGGTAGGTAACGATGCATAGAAACGTTAAAAATGACAAAGCGTGGGAAGATTTATGCAAAGAGATGGAAAAAAACGGCGGTTTGAGAATAAGCGTAAAGCAGCCACTGGGTGATAAACTTCATTGATCAGTGGTTGTTATGCTATCGCGATATACTATCGCGTGATTTTGAGTGGTATGTGAAATTGAAGAGTGCGTGGCTATGGAAAGTGCATCGCAATTTACGGCGCTTTGCAAGTATGGAGTGACCTAGCCTATGTGTGATGCTAAAGCTGCGGTTGGGAATCTCTAAGTGTCGTTGTATTAAAGAGCATTTTGTCTCATATCTGTTCCTCTTGTGTATGTGTGTGTATTATAAGAGTGACCGTTGGCCAGACTTGACCGTTGCCACCAGGGCAATTGCCTAATTGCTACGAGATTGATATAATAATAACATCTTACGCTGTGGAAGACTTCACTGTAATTTTGACGGAACTGGGGAGACATTTTACCAGCCCTTTAGGCCCGCACCGTTCTCTGCCTTTCACTCGGTTGATCGTTTTAAAAGCCCACATATGTGGGAGGTTAATGAAACTTGGAGCGTAACCTACTAAGGCAGGCAGGTGCTCACTCTGTGCATCATTTCCCTTGTGCTGCAAACTCCCTATTTAGTAAATGGGCACTAATTACTGTACGAACTCATTCACTGCTATTTAAGTTAGTAGATCAGTTTTAGCTTTCATAAAGAATAAGAAAAAAAATAAGTTGCGTAGATGGGTTAATTGGGATCAAACATTACCAGGATCCTTAAATGAAAGTTAAGAATTAGTCCCTCAGATCAAATAATTTCTTTTCGGATCATAAATTAGTGGGGGTCTGTATTTATATAGTTGATTTTTGAAAACTCGAAAACTGTTCACTATGAATTGATAATATTTTTAAGCCGCCGTCAATATTCTGTTTGGCTATTATGTTAATACTGTGCTGTAATAACTTTGTCTTCTGAAGCGACAGTTTTGAAGCAATTCCAACACATGAACATTGACGTACAACAGTCGCTACACTACACCAGGCGCATAGCTAGGGTTAAGACCGGTCAATCCAGTTGTAAACTTTTCGGTTCATCTGCTACTCCAATTACGATAACATTCCTGCTGAATCTATTTCCATAATTTTGGTCGTTGCTATAAGGAAACGCTACATTTTATAACCGGTTGTTACATAAATAACCAGGGAAAACCTTTTGAGGATGGGTCAGTTCAGAAGAACTGATGATTTGATTGCATTGAAAATCGTTTAGAAATAATTTTTAATAATTTATTACTGCCCGTGGTTACATTAATTTAATCTTGAATATGGATCTAGTATTTAGGGAAGAAGCGTAGAAAGATGTAATCTCTTAATTGAGCCAAATACAAAGGAAAGCCGCGCGATCCGCTAAAAAGTGGTTAGAACGAAGGAACATTCACACGATTATTCGTGAGCTTATGCTGAAACATGGAAAAAACATGGAAGACTTAACTTGATGGAAATGAAATTATCCGAATGTAACTTTCACAACAAGGGGATGTGTAACCAATTATTATACTCCA
Source organism: Hetaerina americana (assembly GCF_022747635.1). Lineage (NCBI taxonomy): Eukaryota > Metazoa > Arthropoda > Insecta > Odonata > Calopterygidae > Hetaerina > Hetaerina americana. The sequence continues at coordinate 28,730 of NW_027286855.1, forward strand.
TAGGCAAGATCACGATGAACAGCGTGAAATGTTCTGACGAACTAACTAACATCCAAAATAATTTTTACCCTGCATGATTGGCTGTATTAACAGTGCAAAAATAGCATGGAAAATCGGTAAAACTTCTGTGAATTCAGCTTTTACCTAATATTTCTCACAATGTTGTAATTCATACCATTCAAGAAAATGACAGCTTCACCTAAAAAGGTATTAACTATTACGTAACTAACGTATATAAAACGTATAAATACGTTTTGCCATACCCTTTCAGTTACGGTCAATATTGTTTAACGGCTAGATATTAACCAATTTTAAGCTATGTGTATCCTTAGGATTGTTTACTAGCTAGCTGATGATTGGCTAGTAGTTAGGTATAGAATTTTCTGTGATTTATCCATGGTTGTCAAGCACACGTAATAGAGTCACAGCGTTCCATATTACATACAACGGGGATTCAAAAAATAAATCCAAATTGTTAAGAGTGTGTGAGAACTTTTGTTTTACATGTCATCTCCCAGAGATCAAGTCACAAAAGTGTTATATATGTATATATATATAATATATATATATATATATATATAAATATACAAATATATACATATATATATATATATATATATATATATATATATATATATATGTATATATATATATACATATATATATGTATATATATATCCCTCCCCGGACTACAACCTTGACGTGGTGGAAGGGCTTGTGCGTTCCGATGACGCCTAGAGCTGTGCTGGCGGGAGTGATTGTAATTTCTCCTGGTAGGGTCACACATGCCAGATAGGTCGAAGGTTAGGAGCCAGACGAAAGGTAGACCACGCAGCGTCTGTTCCTCAGTGAGGCGGCTGCAATGGTGTCTGACCCCAGTGGGGCGGGCAGTAAGTGATGGTGTCACGTTAACAACACTATTGAGTAAGGCAACGGGAAACCACCTCAATTATCATTCCCAAGATTAACATGATGGACTATACAGAGATTTTGAGTCCTGGCAACTACGGGGCTCGGCCCGATCGGACGTGTGTCGTGCCCGGCAGCGGGGGAGGCAAGGGTTCCGCGGTCGTCATCCCACGAAACCCTTGCAGGGAAAAACCAGCAGCAGCAGGACAGAAGACGGAGGAGAAGAAGACTAAATTAGTTAAAATAGGAACGTGGAATGTTAGGACAATGATGAGGATAGGGAAATTGCAGAATTTAAAGCGAGAGATGGAAAGGTGAAATATAGATATTTTAGGTCTACGGGAGGTGAGATGGAAGGATAGCGGGGATTACTGGAGTGATAATTATAGAATAATATACAGCGGCTGGGACGAGAGCCAACGAGGGGTTGCCATAGCATTAAATGAAGAGGTTGGAAGAAGCGTAGTCAACATATATCAGGTGACGGATAGGATACTACCAGTAGAGATAAAAGCAGAACCGACGAACTTGGTTATTATTCAGGTATACATGCCACCGAGCAACCAAAAGGAAGAAGAGGTCGATAGGATATACGGCCAATTAGAGGACATAACCTGGTGTTCCTTCATGGAAACATTTGATAGCGATGGGATATTGGAATGCGACGGTAGGCGAAGGAAGAGATGGTGATGAGGTCGGGGACTACGGTTTAGGCACGAGGAATGACCGCAGGGAGAAAGCAGTTGAGTTCTGCAGGAGACAGGGGTTAGTCCACACGCCCCCCCGCCACACGCCCTTGCGGCGGCTTGCGGGGTATTATGTAGATGTATTATGCAGATGTAGTCATCACCAACACTTGGTGTAGACACCACAAAAGACGCAGGTAAACATGGAAAATGCCAGGTGACTCAGAAAGGTATCAGCTAGGTTATATCCTGGTTAGACACAGGTTTAGGAACAGTGTGATAAATTCGCACAGCTAAGGAAACGATAGCTCAAGTGGTTAAGAGCATCCGCCCGGCAAGTGGAAAGATCCGAGGTTCGAGTCCCGGTCAAGGAAATATTTTTACTCTTGTGATCCGTTCGATTCCGCCTTCCCCACCTTTATTGTGTTCGTCCTTTATATGTGTTCCTATCCCTTTTCCTTATATCTGTTTCTGTATATATGAGTATTTGTTCGCCGTTTGGCGGGATTTTGTGTTTGAATGTGTGTGTATATATATATATATATATATATATATATATATATATATATATATATATATATATATATATATAATATTATTAATATTTGCCTTAGTGGAAAACCGCATACCCTTCGTTTTGTTTAGATTTGTTCACATCCCATATCTATTGTATATATATATATATATCCTTGAGCTTCAAAATCTTATTTCCAATTCTGTTAATTTATCCGTTTAAACAATAAAACTCATAGTCGCGCATGCGTGTGCGTTTGAATGTTATTTTTTTAAAGAGAAAAAGAATGTGAAGGTCACGGAAGGTGAACGCTTTGGTGTTTGGAGGCGGTGCGTTTGTCAGTAGAAGAGGAATGACTGAAAACGTACAGCAAACCTTCATACGACTGGAAAATTAGCAATATGCATTTCACAGCTTCCACAAAATGAGGTTGGAAACCATAAAGTTTATTATTTTTTCACATATTACTGTTCACTTAATCAAATAGTTGCCTTTAGCAATGTCTGTGTTTTACTTCAAATCGCTAAGGGTACGTAGCCGACGTCCTGTTGACATTTTCATCATCCGTCCTCTAATCTAATTCATTCATTTCTTTTATTTATTTGGTGAATTTATTTGCCATACTTCTGTTTTTGATCTTCAATATCCTTATTTGACTTTGTGTTTTTTGAAAAACGACTCGGTTGGTTTTTAACCCTATTTGGAATAAACAACTAAGAGAAAGAGCGTTTGATTATATAAACTCAAAGTGAAGAATGACAGGGGTAAGAATTTACAAAGAAAAGTCAACTGACGAGATAATTCAAAAGTAATCCATTTAGTATTAGAGTTTATTTATGGGGTGAGGTATTAGATTATATTAGATTTAAGTGAGGTATTAGAATTTATGCATGGGCGGAATGTGGGGCCAGTTTCGTTGACGATTCAGACCTACAAAAAATCGCATATGAGGCCCGAATAACGGAGTCGCATTAAAAAAAGGAATCTAGTTTCAAAATCAATGACGCTGGTTGTGTATATCAATTTTGCATACCACAATAGGTTGTGAAGTGAGCATCCTTCTGGAGAACACGAAAACAGCGAAGTTTTTACAGGGTTCGTCCGGAAAATAAGTGTACTGATTTTTTTCCCGCCGCTACAGGCGCGCCCAGCACCGCTCTGACGGGCTGCGATTGGAGGGGGGTATGTTGGCAAGCGACGCTGAAAAAGGCAGTCGGCTCTGAGCTGTGGTGTAGTGAGGAGCTCTGTTACCGCGAACCTCCACGCTCGACCCACGTCACGGAACGCGATGCCGAAGTTTTTGGAGCAGCGTTATTCCATCAAATTTGCGGTAAAGCTTGGGAAATCGTCTACCGAAACTGTCAGTATGATTAACCAGGCTTACGGGGAGTCAGCCATGTCCAGAAACATGATCTTTCGGTGGCACAAGATGTTCGTGGAGGGCAGAGAAGAGGTCGACGACGAACCACGGCCTGGACGCCCATCAACGACACTCACCGACGAAAATGTGCGAAAAGTTCGCGATGTACTGAACTCTGATCGTCGTCTTAGTGTTCGGATGATAGCAGAGCAGTTTAATGTGCCAAAAACAATAGTGCACGAGATTATTAGGGAGCAATTACAGATGCGAAAAATTTGTGCAAAGTTGGTGCCGAAAAGGCTCAGTGATGATCAAAGACTCAATCGTTTGGAAATCGCGACACAACTTGCGGATCACTGCAAAAATGATCCACATTTTTTAGAGAACTGTTCTGTTCCCGAAGATAAAGAGGAGTTTGAAAGGAACGCGATACGGGACTTTGGACGCCGTCAAAGAGGCCGTGACGACGTGTCTTCGAGAGGTTCCCGATGATGCCTTCGCGGGAGCGTTCCAGGAATGGGAACGCCGCTGGAACAAGTGTATCGACTCACAAGGGTCGTATTTTGAGGAATATTAGCTTAAGATATGTAAAAGTGCAATAAATATTTTTTCCTGAGCTCAGTACACTTATTTTCCGGACGAACCCTGTATGAACTTCTGACCGACCCATCGGTTTTCTGTTGGAGATTCAGAAAATATATGCATGGATTTATAGTTTCTCACACAGCTCTGACATGAATAAATTCTAATATTCGTGACGCAATATGAACTTTACCTCAAAGAAATTCAATAAATGGTAATCATTATTTTAATTAAATCATTTAATGCTGAGAGATTAAATAATAATTTGAAACTTGCTGCATCCATAGGGATGTTCCGATGACGGGAAATATTCATTAACTTCCATGTCCTTTATGAACAGATTTCTGCAAATAGTACTCATTGTACGAATTCTGTCAGTTTTTGATTCAAATTGCTCTCCATTACTTATGATATTAACAATATAAAGAATAAGAAGAGAGTAAAGTTTCAGGCTTAACTTTGTGGAATTTCTTCATGATGAGGGTAAAAATAACAGAAACTTTACTATTCCACACCCTTTAATGACCTACGATCATGGCTTTGATGCTGCGCATCATCATCAGGTACAGTGTAACGATTTTTCAACTTATAGACTGTACATGTTGAAAAATTTCGTTATGTTGTACCTGATGATGATGGCAGCACCGGAACCATGGTCGAGGGGCATTAAAAGTGTGTGGAAGTGTAAAGTTTCTATTATTTTTTACCCTCATCATAAGAAGAGAGGTTTTGAGGGAGCATTCCCCGTTGGCTTTGGCTAAGGCTCAGGATTTGACATGTGCTAACACTGAGCCAGAGCACGGAGCAAGCCATGACCAGTGGATCGAACATAGGTATGATTTCTACATTCAGTGGTCTCTGAAAATTTGGCTTTATTTGTGCTCGCTTTTCTTTCGTAATGGCTAATTTACACAAAGTTGGATTCCATTCCGAAGAACTGCCTATATTTTTTCTGCTTTCGGAATTTGCGACAAATGTCGGAAAACAACTCGGGTTGATCGGAAATGTCCGGGTAGACAGCGCGCTATCGCATACGAATTTGTTTTGCCGAATAAATTTTTTGTGATTGATGCATTAATTAATTGTTAATGAAAATGTATAATGTAGTTAAGGAATTTTTTTAAGAAACTGCCAAAATGCATCACCAGCTGTATTCAATCAGAATGATTTATCCTCTGACATTTGATGCCTCTATCAATGGCTAGCAATTAAGAAGTAATACCTTCAGCAACCTATATTTTGGTACATATTTTCTCAATTATATTAAGTTCATTTTATGCTCGTGATTGGCCAATGTAAACTATAAAATGTGATGTGAATCAAGATAAATTCGCTCGTGGTGATTGTGTACTCGTTTCCATCGCCAAATCGTGCGTTGTTGGGCGGCACAACTTCAATCGGTTTTGAAGTACCTAGTCCTCAACAACTCAGCTTGTGCTCAAGATGCTCATTAAGTGACTTTTGGTTGACTTTTTAATTAAAAATCGATTGGACACTAAGCGCTTTGCTCAGAACTCCTTCGTATACACTAGGCAAAACAGCTCAAGCCGTATTTTGAATAGTGAACCAAAAGAAAGATGTGGGCGACATGACTCGGTCGTAACCATGAATGTGACGTAACGGCAGGCGGCGTCGACCAAACGTCATCGCCGAGTGCAGCCGAATCGGGAAGCGCGGTGGCCATTTATCCGCCTCCCATTACTCGATTCCGGTCACTGCGTTGAGCACTCAACCTACTTATGCATAAAGTAACGATTGTGTCAGACAATAAAATGATGCAATTATCAGTTCGCGTCCAATTGGCTTACTCATTCAAATTTCGCGAGATTTATTAATACTATTACTAAAAGATACAACGACCGAGATTCGTCGAAACACAAAGATGGATGGATGTACATGCGTGGCATTCGGCTGATTTGGCGAGCATCCGAGTATCTCACCACCTCTCTCTCTCTCATCCATCCCCTTTTCTATTCTCCCAGCAGAATGGGGGGCCTCTTGGTTTCCTTCCATTTGGTTCGTTGACTTGAAGACCCAATTGCCTCGTCCTCATGTGTTTTGAAAATTTTATCCCATTGACCATAAGGAAAGCTCATGTTCCAATATTATATCCGGTAGGTGTGCTCATGCACATTTATGATCGCCTTAATATAAGTTGGTGTCTTATCATCTCTGAATGTGTGTGCATTAAAATTGGTTTTCAAAGTATTTCCTACTTTCTCATTCTTTTCATGAGGAACCCGGTTAACGTAATTGATATTTATCCGAACGTGAAAATTTTAGCATGAAAATATTTATCCAAGCATAAGGCGTAATTTCCAAGCATAAGCGTGATGAATAATACTAAAGTATAAATAGGTTCTCACGGAGCGCATTCCTGCACTACGGATTAAATTCTACAGAATGAGGAGACTCATGTGAGAGGAGAACGGTATCTCTTGAAATATTTTAACCGCAGGTGCTCAGGGGTTTATAAATGGGACACATTTATTGGCATTTTAGATTTAGGGCATAGACTATATATAGCATAAGTATTTCTGTAAAATACTATTAGATTTATTTATTAAAAACCCATTCTAAATGACCACGTGGACATTATTTCATTGAAGTATACTTCTCTGTAAACAATAATGTGAAAACTTGTGTTTTATAAAATTCTCTATATTCTAATGCTTAATGATTTGATAAAGTTGTTAGTCAATTGCGCAGAATATATTCTTGTTAAATCAAAATTTATTAAATAATTAGTAGGGCATTGCGATATTTTTCCATGTCTAAGTATGCTGTGGAGTATGACATGCATGTTGGAACTAATCATTCGGGGTAAAAATCATTTTACCAAAAAAAGAGTTTTTTTAAACACTTTTTCAACTCTAAAATGCACATTCTAACTTGGCGGATATAATTACTACTCATTGCTTGTCAAATGCGCAATCTTTCTTGAAAAAAACTGCAAAAAAACAAGCAAGGATGGAAGTGAACAATATTACGTGTAAGTTCATGATCATCGTGGTCTCTTTCAACGAAATCCCAAATCCTTCTTTCTAGTATATATATATATATATATATATATATATATATATATATATATATATATATATATATATGTACAATACACAGTAACACATAATATAGAAACACAAAAAAAGAGAACACACACGTATTTTCTTGATATTTCGACGGAAACAATCCGTCTTCCTCTGAAGATATAGAAGTAATCGTTACTTCTATATCTTCAGAGGAAGACGGATTGTTTCCGTCGAAATATCAAGAAAATACGTGTGAGTGTTCTCTTTTTTTGTGTTTCTATATTATGTGTTACTGTGTATTGTACTATTCGGCACTTCCGTGTTACGTCTATGAAAGCATATATATATATATATATATATATATATATATATATATATATATATATATATATATATATATATGTATATATATATTTATATATATGTGTATATATGTATATATATACATATATATGTATATATATATATATATATATATATATATATATATATATGCAAAACTGATATATTGCAGAAAATAGGAATAGATTGGAGGGAAAGGAGGCTAATCCACAACCTGTACATGTCTAAGACTGCACAGGTGCGGGGTTGGGAATGGGGGAGTCCGGATGGGCAGTGTTAGGAAGAGGTGTAAGGCAGGGTTGCCCATTATCACCGTTGCTGTTCAGCCTGTATGCAGAGGAAATGATTAAAGAGGCATGGGAAGAACTGGAGGTAGAAATGAAAGTGGGCGGGGAATTCGTAAAATCAGTTAGGTTTGCTGATGACCAAGCTTTAGTTTGTCAGTCAGCCAAGGGGCTGCAAGCACTGCTGACTGAATTGGAAATTTAGTGCGACAAGTATGGGATGAAAATCAATATTAATAAAACAAAGGTTATGCGATTTTCTAGAAAGAAAAAGGCTAAGCTAAACATTAAAATAGGAGGGCAAAAACTAGAGCAGGTAGAACAGTTTACGTATCTCGGAAGTGTTTTGGACCAACACGGTCAAAGTAGTTGGGACGTAAGGAGAAGAGTTGCGCTAGGCAAAGAGGCTTTCACAAGGAGGAGGGAGTTGATGACGGGGACGTTGAGTAAGGATGTTAAGAAAAGACTCGTAAAAACTTTGATATGGAGCGTAGCTATGTACGGCGCGGAAACGTGGTCATTGAAGCAGGAGGATAGACGTAGACTGGAGGCTTTTGAAATGTGGGTGGGGAGAAGAATGGAGAAGGTGAAATGGACAGAGAAGAAAACAAATTAGGAAATACTAGGCATGATGGGGGCGAAGACAGGGGTTTGTTGGGAGAAGTCCTATGGAGGCAGGAAAAGTGAATGAAGGGGGTATTGATCGGCGTTGAGATGTTGAAGATGGTAATGAAGGGGAGAATTTAGGCAAACGAGGAAAGGGAAGGAACAAGATAGGGCTGTTGGACAGGATGAAGGGAGGAAGAAAGTACTCAGAGATGAAGGGATACCTGATGTAGAGTAGTGTGTTTTGTTAGGAGTCACAAAGTATTTATTTAGTAGCTGTGTCCATCCAAAAACCTACCTTAACCAGTAGATTACCTAATAATAATAATAATATATATATATATATATATCTATATTGGGACGGCACAATATTATACTGCTCTTGTGAGTTTTTCCGTATAATCGATATAGATATATATATATATATATATATATATATATATATATATATATATATATATATATATATATATATATATATATACACACACACACACGAGGGTTCACTTCCTCGGCTATCTCGCTAACAGTTGAACGGCGATTTGCCCGCACCAAATCGTTCCCCAATTAGACACGGTTGTGGTCTGTCGATGAGGAAGGCCGCCCCGTTCAGGAATCTTTATCTGTCGAGATTCTGCCCGATTGAAAACGACTGTACCACTCAAAACACTGGCTTCATTAACAAAGGCATGCTGAATCAATCCAAATGTCTCCGAAGTACTCTTGCCAAGTTTGAAAAATAATTTCACGCCCCCCCTCTTATCCTCTAGCTCCTTCATTGCTACCGTTGCACGCGGCGACGAACGGGTTAAGATACGTACCGCTGCTGCTGCGTAACGACACCACGTAAACAAACGCAACACATCTTGTTTTAGTAGTCAGATGTGTTCCACTGTCTCTCGTTTCGATCCGTTGAACGGTTTGCTTAGAATAAAATCAGTCCGGTATTTTTTTGACCACACCTTGAGTTCTTTCCTCTAAGTTTTCATATGGGTTAATTTCCTGATTATATGTTTATTTCTTGTAATTAAGGTTATGCAGCTGAATGTCATAACCCCCTTTCTTTTCTCCGAGGTGTTGTTTTCTCAATTTCGTCTTTTGCGTACATTTTTCAATGCATATACACATTAAGTGCCGAATACAAAAAGGCGATATTTACTCCGTAGTTTGTGATCATGACGTACATTCTTAATTTTTTTCTTCATTTCCTTTGTTATCTCACATCAATTTCAACTAATTGATGGTCATCAATTATCACTTAAATAAATCACATTTCCTGCGCTATAAGGGCACTAACGAGACTATTCATAAAGTCATATTGAAAAACTCAAGCATCATCATTTTACAAATTAAGTAGCTTCAGGCGTCATGTGGTGGGAGTCAAACATAATGAATAACTATATGTAATGAATGAATAAAATGATGTACGAGGGTCATCCGGAAAGTAGTACCCGTTCGTGAAATAAAGACACAAAAGTAAATATTAACAAACATAAAAAATTTTATTTGAAAGAGGATACTTTAAACTACTTCTCAACATAATCTCCAAGCAAATTAAGGCATTTGTCATAACGTGTGACAAGTTTCTGTATTCCTGCTGCATAGTCCTTCGCCGCCAGCTCATTGAGATACGCGAGGGACCCATCTTACACAAATTTTTGCATTCTTTAAGAATCGGGGCGCTTGGCGACATATTAGACCCACGGATCTCAGGGTAAATTGACTATCCTCGATAGCTCAAGTGGTTAAGAGCATCCGCCCGGCAAGTGGAAAGATCCGGTGTTCGAGTCCCGGTTGAGGAAATATTTTTACTCTTGTGATCCGTTCGATTCCGCCTTCCCCACCTCTATTGTGTTCGTCCTTTATATGTGTTCCTATCCCTTTTCCTTATATCTGTTTCTGTATATATGAGTATTTATTCGCCGTTTGGCGGGATTTCGTGTTTGAATGTATATATATATATATATATATATATTTATACATATATATATATATCTCGTGGAATGCAGGAAGATTTTATAGTGATTACAGTTTTTATAGTGACAGACAGACGTAAAGGGGCGTATAATCAAGGATCAAATCCATCCATATCAAAACTTACCATTCTACATGAGATAATTTCAAATACCTAATTGTGTTAAACCATTACTCATTAGCAAAATTCGATAGCTACGCGATTGAACGAAAAACGAAACTTAGTAAAGTTGTTAGACACTTCGTCTTTGTTAACCAACAGGTCACTAATTTTACCCCTTCTATCTGATAATTTTTGTTGATGGCGACTGACTAAAGAGCTAGATGTTATCATCTGAATCTTGAGAGAAGAAGAAAGATCCAGCACGAGGCAGAAACGGTGCAATTGAAATTCAGAGAATCAATGCGTTAGAGATGGAGTAGAAGAGGACAAGTCGAAATGGTACCATACTGCGAATGGCTCTTCATCGTAATTCTAGGTACCGTCGAGGGGCCGCTCTATCTAAAACTTAGGGCTCAGCTTTTACGAAAGGAATGACGGATGCTGTGCACACGAGGGTCTGTTCCGCAACCCGCTTGGGTCGCCTTAAATGGAATATCAGCGGGAGGAGAAGAATGGTAAGGAGGTAGGGGGTGTAGGGGAGCCATTGGGATGCCTCCCTATTAGTTAAGACTCCCGCATCCACGAGACTCAGCCACCGTACACCCAGAAGACAAATGTTGTCGACGGCAGCTGGAGTAACGGGTGATGCCTCATCCCTTGCGGACTTCCACCTCCTGCTCGCCCCTCTCGATCCTACGCCGACCTCCCCACATCTCCCTCGTCCATCCTTCTCTCCCTCCTCCACGACCAGTTCACCGCACCAGACCCCCTTCCTGTACCCCCGCCCCGACGAGCTTGTTCTCGGCATTATTCGGCCCCACTCCTTTCCCAAAAGGATCCCCTCCTCTCCAAAGCCTTAAAACTCGCCTCACGCTCTTCTCTTCCAATGTCCCATCCCCGCTTGTTTTTTCTTAATGGTTGATTATGACAATTCAACTCGATCGTGATCTTTTGCTACCGCTTTTCTTCCCTACCATTCTTATCCATAACTCATTGCAATTCCGTTCAGGACAATTTAAATCACCCAGAAATTGCGGCATTTTTGGTCAGTTAGGCCCTTCTTAAATATTTTTGGGGCGGGTCATCTTTTCGAATTTTATTACAAATTTGACCTACTGCGATGAATAATCGACTGATTCATCGCAGGCAGAAAGTGCTGGAGGTAGGAATGAAAGAGGGCTGGGAATCCGTAAAATCAGTTAGGTTGGCTGATGACCAAGCTTTAGTTTGTCAGTCAGCCAAGGGGTTGCAAGCTTTGCTGAGTGAATTGGAAATTCAGTCCGAAAGGTATGGGATGAGAATCAATATTAATAAAACAAAGGTTATGCGATTTTCCAGGAAGAAAAAGGCTAAGCTAAACATTAAAATAGGAAGGCAAAAACTAGCGCAGGCAGAACAATTTACTTATCTCGGTAGTGTTTTGGACCAACACTGTCAAAGTAGTAGGGACGTAAGGAGAAGAATTGCGCTAGGCAAAGAGGCTTTCACAAGGAGGAGGGAGTTGATTGACAGGGACGTTGAGTAAGGATGTTAAGAAAAGACTCGTAAAATGTTTGATTTGAAGCGTAGCTATGTACGGCGCGGAAACGTGGTCATTGAAGCAGGAGGATAGACGTGGGCTGGAGGCTTTTGAAATGTGGGTTTGGAGAAGGTGAAATGGACTGAGAGGAAAACAAATGAGGAAGTTCTTTGTATGGTGCGTGAAGACAGGGGTTTGTTGGGAGGAATCCTATGGAGGCAGAAGAAGCGGCTGAAGGGGGTATTGACCGGCAATGGGATGTTAATGACCGGCAATGGGATGTTAATACTGTAATAGAGGGGTGAATTCTAGACAAACGAGGAAAGGGAAGGAACAGGCTAGGGATGTTGGACGGGATGAAGGGTGGAAGAAAGAACTCAGAGATGAAGCGGGACCTGATGTAGAGTGTGTTTTGTTAGGAGTCACAAAATGTTTATTTAATAGCTGTGTCCATCAAAAACCTGCCTGAACCAGTAGATTACCTAATAATAATAATATATATGCACTTTTGTGAAAGTTTCACGGACGTGAATAATAATTTTTATGAAGTTAGCACTGGTGGACAAAGACAAAAACACAGAAACACAAAAAAAGAAACTCAATGCGTTTCAGTTCTGCCCTTCTCTTCCTTGGGAAAGGAAGAACATATATGTATATATATATATATATATACATATATATATATATATATGTATATATATATATATACATATGTATATATATATATATATATATATATATATATATATATATACACACTCACACATATGTGTATATACTTACGCATTCAAAATCTTACGAATCAAGTTCTGATCAAGGAAATATTTTTGCGCTAGTGATCTGCTCGATCCTGCCTTTCCCCACCTCTCCTGTGTTTGTCTTTTATGTGTGTTCCTTTGCCTTTTCCGTGTATATGTGTGTGTATATATATATATATAATATATGTATAATTTTTATTCTTTCCTTCCCTTTGACCTGCTATCGTGATTAGTTCCCATATCGCATTATATATATATATATATATATATATATATATATATATATATATATATATATATATATATATATATATATATAAGGGGCTGACACAATATAACACAAATAGAATAGAAAAGCAACATTTAAAAAGACACTCACACGGTAAATTGTTCGATCTTTCGGCCCTCTTCAAGTGAGACTGAAAATATGCTGTTGCTGTGGAGAGGGGAAAGAGGTATGGGCGGGGAGGGGAGGTGTGGAGGGAATGCTGGGAGGGAAATTAAAGATGGCGGTTAAGGGTGGGAATTTTGAAAGAACGGAAAGCTAATATGTAGGCGGATTCACGAGTTCTCACCTCTGTATTGGTGGCTGAATCAGATCGGGATTCTAGGATGCTGAGAGCAAAACACTGGTCGAATGAAAGGTTGTGGGAATTGGCGTGTGAAGGGATAGGAAGAGAAGAGAGTGAGGCAGAATTGCCGGAGTACCGGTGATTATTCATTCGGATGGATAAGGGGGTAATGCATTCGCCTATGTAAAAGGAAGTGCAATGTTTGCATGACAAAAGATAAATAATGTTTTTTGAGAGGCAATTAGCGTGGGAACGAGGTGAGGGGGCTATGAGTGGATGTGGGGAGAGGGGAGTAGGCATAATAAGAAGACAGGTTTTACATCGGGGGCGGTTGCAAGTAGGGGAAATATTAGGAAATTTGTCACGGGGGGGGGGCGCCAAAGGGTTGGTGGATCTCAGAAGGTTTTTGAGATTGGCGGGTCGTCTGTATGCGAGAGATGGGCATTGGGGTAGTCAGGATGAGGTCACGTCATTGTCATGTAAATTAGGAAACAGTTCTTTAAGGAGGGTTTTCAGTCTGTGTGATCCGGGGAAATAGGTGGTGCAAAGGTTGAGTCCTGCGTCAGATGCATCACCTTTCTTGACACAGACATCTCACTTCAAAACAACAAATTCACTACTTCAGTACAGATCAAAGCCACTAACCATCAGCAATACCTACACCACACTAGCTGTCATCCTCAACACACCAAACGCTCGATTCCTAACTCTCTCTCTATCCGCGGACACCGAATTTGCAACACCACAGCCACTCTCAACAAATACCTTGACAATCTACATCTTGCACTCCTCAAACGCGGTTACCCAGAAAAGTTCCTACAAAATAAAATCCACCGCTCCACCCGACCACACACACCACACAAAAACAAGCCCACATCTGACGCAGGACTCAACCTTTGCACCACCTATTGTGTTGCTATGTTGCTATTCTATTCTATTTGTGTTATATTCTGTCAGCCCATTATTGTGCCGCTCGTATGAGTTTTTCCCTATAATCGTTATATATATATATATATATATATATATATATATATATATATATATATATATATATATATATATATATATATATATATATATATATATATATATATATATAAGTGTGTGTGTGTGCATCACCGTCTAGGGAAAGTAGGCACTGTTCGCTGGGTGTATCTCGCTTCCTCGTTTAAATTATTATTCACTTCCTTGAGAATTTCCTACAAGACATGCACAACACTCAAACACACACCAAACATCGTGGGCATAGTTTTAAAAACAGTAACTGTAGGAATATTGATTGAAAAATAAACTGTACTTTGCCCGGAGACTTGATTAGTTGAATTCAACCATAATAAGCAACCTACCATAGTAAGCAACCCGACTGTTGGTTTGATAGCTGAGTCAAACTAAAGCTCATCGAGTGCGAAATTCTCTCATGCGGCTTATGGCGCCAGTTCCTTCCTTTATGCTGCCTGTGCTTGCACACGAAGACCTGATGCCCAGAAGATCACACGGCTTGTTTTAAGATGAGGGTGCCCAGAAGCGTCACCCAGAATCTAACCCTACGGTCAGTAGCCCAACAGATCTGACACATTTCCCCGGTATTGGATGACACAAAATATAAATTCGTGAATTAAATGGCATTTTACATTAAATAGTTATCAGATGCAATACGTATATTTTCCCAATATTCCATTGGGAAAAATGTTGGTATGTTGGTTAAGTATCGATGGCCAACTGTCGATTAATGAAATGATGATTTTGCACGAAACCGTCATTAAATTATATTCTATTCAAACACCTTCAAATAATCAGAGCTTTACTATTGCCAGTTGTTTCCAAAATGACTGGGGAATCGGTCAAGTCGTAGGAATTTTCACCGCATTCCTGTTACATTTATTTTTTACGTATTTAAAGGACCTCCTTTACCCATTACCCTCTTTGCCGTCAGCCATGAATTTCTGATCCTTGGATATGCTTTCTCGCAAGAACAATGAACCTCGTTTTTTACTCTTGAATCATCCGTGATAGCACTGCCTTCGTGAATTAAAGGCAGCATACATACGAAATGTTCCTTCGAAAATTCTGTTCAAGAAATTACACAATTCGAAGCTCTTAAGAATTCGAGCAAAAGCCATGCGTGAAATTCGGGGGAAAGTGACATTTGCTAATAAATAATTCATATCATGGTACTTTCCTGTCGGTTCAATTGAAATGGGCAGTGAAGTCTGGGGTTCTAAACATAGTTAGTTATATCTGATGAACGACTCTTGCTCTTTTTCGATGTAAACATTTCACTTACTGGCTAAAATAAATGGCATTTTATTTTCCCCATGGGATATCTGCGTTGGACACCTATTCCAATTTTCTCCTTGTCATTTTATGAAATGTCCTCTTCGTTGAATTTCAGTTTAATATAATACGTCTGTACGAAAACTTTTCTTAAAAATCTAAATTACAGCACATTTAATAATTACGCTTCGACATTCAACAATGTCAATTTTGTCAAAAATGTCATTATGACATTTTTTTGGCCGACAGAAATCGTGTTCTAATATTGCAAAGGTTCAATTATTTTATTTATAGCCGAACACGTAACACGAAGTTAACATTTTACTAATACTTAATCAGAATTTTAAACAATCTAGAATAATAGTCCTTATGCGGTCGATTGAAGTAACTATGCTATTTTTTTGAAAATAAATTAAACTATGGTAAAATTATAAGCATGAAATTTAGTATAGTTTTCCCATTATCAAGATTTATAAACATTAAAATGACTCAAATTAGAAGAGAAAGAAATTTAATTCCCCAGGAACTGCTGGTAAATTATTTCAAAGCACTTTTTTTCCAAATGATGAATACCAGCTCCTTTGTAAAAGCTTTTTCATAATGGTTCTATTTTAATTCGCTTAGCTCTTTATCCCAAATAATTATCTTCTCAACTTACAATAAACTATTTTCAAAAGACAATGCTTGTAGGATAGAGTGATTCCCTTCAGTGTGTGCATGGAGAGCTGTTAGAACAGTTGCATTTGTTTGAACTCTTGGTATGCCTCATCTCTCAGATAATGGGCAGAAAACATTGTACTGGGCGTAACTATGATATATTTAATTTTAGGCACAATTTCGTATTTAAATGCTACATTTCATTAAAATTTGACTATTTCTGACCCAAACTAATGCCATTTTTATTACTGGTTATTACTGGAATGGCGTATCGCGGAATATGCGAATTAGCAGGGGAGACATCATGGCTAAAGTTCGGAATATTAAAATATTATTTCATGATTTATCTATATACTCGAGTTTAATATCAGTAGATACTCAGTAGTTATATTTTTACGAAACTAGTAATAAAAGAATGTCTAGGTAAATAACCACTTACGGATTCTGGTATTATAGGGAAAATGCAATTTCGACTGAATTTTGTAACAAGTACAACCGTGAAAATTTACCAATCAAGGGATAAAATTAGCTTTCTTAATCGGTAATGAAAATCGAAGCATTGTTATTTTAAGGTTTGATATTAATAATTTATGTTCCAGCTAAGAATCAACATCGCAAAAACCCGTTGCACAAGTGCCCTCTTGGATTATTTAAATGAAGTTTCCAGCCCAAATTATTGTAATTTCCGAATTATTTTTCAAAAAGTTATTGCTGTGGAAGCATTATTAATACATTATCATGAATCATTAATCCTACTTGTACGCCTTTAAATTAGTCAGCGTTAAAGTGTTCATTCTTAATTCGAATTTTTATTGTTTTTACTGCAATAATGCGATCTACTTTCCTCTTTAAAACTAATAGATTTGAAATATGTAGCGGGAGGAAATTGATGTATTTTATCTGGAATGCACTCCTTATATATTTCTCTAATTTAAGGCTGATAACACTCAAGGCAAACTTCTGAAGCTAATAAAAGCCAAATTTTAGCCGAGCCTCTTACGAAATGAACAATTGTATTTTGTGTAACAGAAGTAATAGCAGCCATTTTTTGCCTATTTAATCATTCGTACGTTATAAGGTAATCATTTGAAATAGATATACTGGTGAATTATGGGTGAAAAATATTGAATTTGACAACAGCATGAAAAATGCCATCTAAACTTGTCAATTTGTCCCAATGATGATTTCCAATTATCCTTATTCAACCCAATACCTCCAGCATGAAACAAATCCCAGTAATAATATTGCAGTGAAATATAAGAAAATAATCAATTCAAACTGCACTAGTGAATTCAGTAATTTCGAAACTTTTGTCTAGCTTTAAGTTTGAACAACGTCATTTTGATCTATTTTTTGTCATTCATAATTTTAATACCATTGCGTTTATTTAATTTCTTCCAAGATTATTGATGTAAATGCTGTGATCAGAATGGGAAAATAATCGACCATGGGTCACATGAATACGGGTTCTGTATTTTTATTAACACAGTAAGTAACATTCAAATTATATCGAAGTCATAGACATCATTTAGGCCATAGCGATGCTCGAAGCTTAGGGACAATGTTAGAAACGTTTAACTCTTTTATTGAAATATTGGCAGGTTGTAGGTATGTGATATCATAACTGATATTAAATTATGAATTGCCGTGCCTATGTCAAATATTGGAGTTAAACATTTTTACGTATTCTGGAAGCTTGAGAGAAGTATCAAAACTAATTATATGACGAATACAAATTTTCATCAAAAGTATCGGTGTTTTTTTTTAGAAACATGGAGTGTACTAACAGACAAATCTTGGATACGCATGATATTTATTTTGTTCCGGGTGACTCTCAACTGGAATACCATTATTTATAACGAGGGTTATAAATAAATTCATGCAAACGTAAGCATGAGCAAAAGTTATTCTTGTGCTGGAGAAATTATATCTCAGTTTAGAATGCGTTTAGGAATGCTTCTAAGTGACGACTCGTTACTCTCTTTAAATGGTTATTTTTTAACCATTTGTTGTTTTGTGGAAAGGGGGTGTACGATATCATTAAGATGTTTGAATTAAGGATGGCCTAGCGCAGTGTTCAACTAATAATATTTACTAATATTTTATCGTTCCTTGTTTGTTCAGGTGGAGCTATGTGCATTTGCTATTGATTGTTGTCAGTAGTAATATTATTATATAACATTATAAAAAAATTTAAAAGTAAGATTTAAAAAGGGTCGGAAATATTTTGGCAGATAATATTCCATGTCCATTTTCATTCGCTTTTATTTCAATAGCCTCGTCTTTTATAAAAATAATATGCATGTTTTGAATATTTAGCAATCTTCGGTCTCGAGTATCTCATTTTATTACCCGGACTCATAGTTCCAGTCGTCCTTAAAACATTTATATGAATACACAATATATTGAAGCCGAGTAATTATTCTATAATATTTCGGTAAAATGCTCCCCCAATCTCGGTGTGTATCCATTCCATTTGAAAGGGAAGAAGTTGGTTAGTTGATTTTGGGGCGATGTTCCCCTTTCACGCATGACTTTTCATTGTACTCACCGGGTTCGGCGAATGTTATGATTTCGGATGTTCTGCCATAAAAGTCGTCTTCGGGCTCCGGAGGCCTAGTGGGGTCCATGAAGCCTCGAGTTTCCTCCGCTCGGTAGAGTGTCTCCAAGACGACAGAGCGTGGAATGGGGGAGGTCACGTTGGGTTTGCTCTTGAGGCCCAATTTGCTCAGGATTTGATGCTTGATGGCCTCTAATCGGATGTTGTCGGCGTCGACCGCACCGCCTCCCGTGCCATCGCCGCCCGCCTCTTCCCCCGCCGGCTCACTTCTCTTCTGCGGCTGCGCCGGGTGGGTCTGCTGCTGGGGCTGTTGGTGTGAGCCCATGCAGTTGGGACAGGGAGGGTGGGGCGGCGGCTGCTGGTGCTGCTGTTGCTGCTGTTGTTGTGGTTGTTGTTGATGCTCCTGCTGCTGCTGCTGATGGGGTGAAGGGTGCTGTCCGTGGTGGTGGTGGTGGTGATGGTGGTGGTGCTGGTGGTGTTGGGCGGGAGGCAGATCGAGGGCCGGGAGTAGGAAGAGAGGCCACGCTGACACTGCGAGCACGGTGCCCAGTAGCCATGCGGATGGCCGGGCCATCGCGTCAGTGGATGGCTAGGCGCCGGCGAGGGCACGCTCTCTCGCCGGTCCCTCGTCTCCGCCCGGCCGGCGTACCGACTGATCGTGGCCACTCCTCGTTTAGACCTGGCACCACCCACGCCTCCTCCTCCTTTCTCCCGGGATGACCACAGAGACCTGGGCTCGGAAACAATTAAAGATCGCTATCCTTTGACTTTTCGGCTCCGGAGGAACCTTTGAATTATCCTCCTCGAAGGATTGACCGAGGGTCAAGGGTGAGATCTCGGGGGGAGGGCAATCAGCTGGGACCAAATCCGGGGAAGTAGATCTTCGGCTCTTCTTTTTTAATCGGAAATGTGTCGGGCGACCTCCGAGCCAAGAGTATGGTATATGACGACGGCTTCCTCTAAACTACGGTACTGAGGAAAGAGAGCGACTCATGCGTGGGGACGGGAGTGGTGCGTGCGGCGCCGGCCGGGGGATAAACTCAGCACCCTCTGCTACCTGTAATTACGTTCCGTGGCGGCGTCGACGCATATGACGTCGTTCGCGATCGTGGCTCCGGCCTCAACGTCCATCTCTCTCCTCTTCTTCTAGAGCGAAAGAAGGGGTGGACCACCGATGCTGCGACCTCTTTCCCGGAGGGGTTGCCTCCTCCCCTCCGCCCTCAGCCCCATCACTCCCCGCGCAAACTCCCTGCTCGTCCTCTCTCTATGTCTCTCTCTCTCTACCTCTTATCCTTTACCCCTCACCGTCTCTCTCGCACCCTCCCCTCTACGCCTCCACACCGTCTGGAATCCGAGACCTGCCTCCTCCCCGAGTGTCCTGTCACCTACTCAGGCTATCTTGATGGTCGGAGAGGCGCGAATTCAATCGCCTCGCTGGATCGAGCACCCTTGGCTCCCTCGCGCTCTTTCGACAGTCCTTCGCTCTGTGAAAGGATGACGTGGTTGACTCCGCGCCCAAGTCGGCGGGGAAGCCCGCTCGGGAATCCACAGTGGGGCGGCAGACGACGCTGAAATCCCCTCCTCCTTCAAGTGTTGTGACGGTCACTATTGACAATCAGCAGCGGGAGAACTCTTTGCCTCCAACCGATTACCCTCGCGCTTCGGCCGGCATCGACGAGAGTTCGTCTCCTCCCACCTCTATCGCTCGAAAAAAAACCAGTCCCTAACGGCATCCCACGACGTACCAAAAAAAACACCCGGACGACGGCCGTTGTAGTTACGAATTACAAAAATAAATGCATCCCTCTCTTCCGCCTCCTCGGAGATTCGAAACTGTGGGTCGGCGTCGGCAGCACGGGCATCGTCTTCATCTCCCGCAACTTCTTTCACGTCCCTCTCTCTGACGGGTGCGAACTTTACGAGCACGCGGCGGGGAACGAAAGCGCGGCGGCGCCTCGCACGTGACCTCGTGTGTGTAAATCCCTCTCTTCCACGCTCGTGACACTTTTCCTCACTGCCGTCGCTTCCATTCGTGAACGAGGACGGTTCCCTCCGGCGCGTGCGGGCCACCCTCTCTCTCCTGCGGGCCGTTAAACTTCCCGCACTCCCTCCCCCGTCGCGCTCTCAAGAGGACCACCAGCCAGCAGCGAATCCTCCGCACTCGGCCGTCCGCTTCGCCGCCCTGGAAGCACTTCACGCCGCACACGTGTCTTCCCTTTCCTCGTTTCTCCCCCACAGCCACTCCTCCTCTCTACCTCTGCGTGTGTGCGGTGGCTCTCTCTCTCTCTCTCCTATTACTCCAGTCTCCTCCAGCGGATTCCCTCTCTCTCCCCCCCCTTTCACTGCGGGGATTCCCGAAGGGCCCGAATCTTTGTCGCTCGCTTGGCGCGGGGGGTCACAAAACTCCTTGCCCGCCGACCTGTTCCTTCACTCGGGCGGATTTATTTTTCCGGGGCGAGAGCGGAATGGAGGTGGCGCGTGCGTGCGGGGGAGCGGGAGGAGAAGAGCCGACGGCGTGCGATCTCTCCAGATTCCTTCCTCTGTTTGCGAGGAGCGAGCGCGCGCCGTCTCTTTCCCACTATCAAGCTCCCCTCTCCTCTCGCTACCGTTCTTTTCTCTCCCTTTCCCTCTCTCTCTCTCTCTTTCTCACTCTCTCTCTCACTGGCCGTCGTGGCAGGGTGTTGTCTCGCTCAGCCAGAGCGGCCGACTACTGGCCAGGACGGGGAAAGGGCGCACGGATATGTAGGGCGCCTCTCTTCTTTCCGCCCCCTCCCTTCTTCTCTCCCTCCCCGCCTCCGCCACCGCCACCTCTTCCCACCGTGCCTTCCGCTCGACACCCGCCACAGCAAATCCCCTACCACCCTCCCGTTTTCAACCCTCTGCCTCTCCCTCCCTCTCCTCTCTCTCTCTCTCTCTCCAACTTAACCCTTCTCCCTCCTCACCCCCCCCCCTTCCCGCACAACCTCTAGCCCAATGACACCCACCACCTTCTCTCAAACACCACCGCCACGCTGCTGACGTTTACCTCTGTCCACTCGACCCACTGATGGGCGTTTCATTTCGAGAGGGCGAACTTGGCTTCGCGAGGGCCCACCTTGAGTTTCGGGGCCCGTTCCACCCTCGAGCCCATCGCCGCTGCAATTTTTCTGCCGAAAATCAACTCTACCAGCGACGATGTTTTCTCCCTGTTTTCTAAAAAAAATATCCGAGTTTCGGAAAGTTGGCGTGGAGGAAAAATAAAATACCTCGTTGCTTTCATCGATTTATGAAAATAGTGTTCGAAGATTCGTGAAACTGGCGTTTCCTTGGTTCCCATTTTTCGCATTAAGAGGAGTTAGTACTTCGTAGCATTTTCTGATGGGCAACTCGTCTTGATAATCGTATCGGTTAGTGTGTGCGAGTCCGGTCATGTTGTAATCTAGTCTTTGGTTTATTTTCCAACCACATGGTCGTATCATCTACCAGGGCCTCACTCTAATTTCAGGTATATCGACATGAAATCCGAACCCCCGACCAACGTCAACCCCAGCTTACTCTCGCCAGACCAGGGATCATTATTGCCAGCACGCAGCCCGATGGTTACCGCACGAGACTGTGACCCCCGTCTCGTCATGGCTCACCAACCTTCCCCAATTGGGAGCGTTCTTATGAAATTACATGCAACAGACTCACGACAAGGTAGGAGATCAAAATATTTAACCATCTCACCTTTCGTTGCATATGAATGGCTGTCAAGCAGGGCAATTAATCTCAATGTACATTTAATATCATCTCTAGTAGGTAATATTGGCAAGCTGTCGCTTTAGTGCTTGGTTCTTCGTACTTCAATGCCCTCGAATGCGGGCCATTTGAGCGTAGTGTGTATTTACGAGTTCGTAATCACGTGCTATGATTGAAATTCACCATTTCTGTATTTGAACAATAGGTGAAACGATTAGTTGATCCGACCGAGTGTAAAGGAATAGCATAGCTATCTGATTGTTCGGCGAAATATTAGGTCGAAGGCAAATAGCATAAATGACATAAATAAATAACATAAATGGGAAATTCTCTTCATTTATTGGGGTCTTAATTCTACAAAAAAGTAAATTCTATCACGTCCATTTGTGCGAAAATAACATTTAACGCACAGATAGAAAAAGTCGGAGAGAACTGCACACGGATTAGTCGAAAAATATTTCACTTCTGAAAAGGCATTGTTAATTATAAAAATAGGATTATTTGTTAATTTTTTATGGTATTTGTGCTTTAATATGATGTTTGGTTTTTAAACCAGATTCACAAAGTAGGAATTAAAATTTCCTTGGTTTTGATATTATAATACGCATCAAATGCTTTGCGTTGTTTTGATTAATTGCCGAATTAGGGTAGCTACAACAATTTAAGTTATTACAAAAAAGGTAATTTAGGTAGGTAGCAATTTCATCCAAATGAGACACATTCTATCACAACTAAAGCGATTGAAGACATTCGCATTTTAATTATGCTTTTGAAAAATATTCATATAAAATAGTTTGAGTATCCTTGAAAGTATTGTAATAAAAAATTCTTAACTATTCTAGTTGTCATTATTTCATTCAATCTGAAGAATGGTTTACTGTAGACCTCAATTTATCCGAATCCAGTAAAAATTTGTTTTCTCCCTCATTGTTGTCATGCCTCTCTGCCCGGTCTAAATACTCAATCCTTTCTGTTTAATCTGCGATTTTCCCCTTCCATTCTCCCCAGTGTTCCCTCCATTTTAATTTTAACTGATCATGAAATATCCAGCGTCATGATCCTTTTCTGGAAGGGTGTTCTTTTCCAACGGTCCTTGTCTTTAACGGCGGTTGCCGCGATACTCGTTAATTTTGTGATGCACATTTAACCTTGTTTGTAACCGAATCTCCTTAAATAGCTTGAGGATTTTAAAAATGATTATCAGATAACTAAATGATAATGAAAGTCAAA
The DNA here is from genome assembly GCF_022747635.1 of Hetaerina americana. Classification (NCBI taxonomy): domain Eukaryota; kingdom Metazoa; phylum Arthropoda; class Insecta; order Odonata; family Calopterygidae; genus Hetaerina; species Hetaerina americana. The sequence goes on from NW_027286855.1 coordinate 52,409, forward strand.
ATCTGTCGCTAACATTCGTGAGCAAAAACTTTTAATGACCATTAGGTTGATCACATTAGCTTAGCAAAATCAATAAAAACAATCTCGAGATGCACAAAAATGAATGTAGAATTAAATCTTGGAAAGATGCGGAAATACTAACATGAAAAGACAAGTAAGGTTCTGCGAGATTAGCAAGGGACAAATTAGAATCTAAATTGCCGCGGGTGGCTCAAAGCCGAGAAAACGCCATTACTTCGTTAGTATTCGAAGACTAGTATCAGGGCTTAATAGGTTCATTCAAAGGTATTTTAAGTTACACTACTAACTTTAAAATTGCCATATACAATCCTATGTGATGTAAAGTTATGTGTACATATTCTATGTGATGTAAAGTTATGTGGTTATATATATTTAAAAATCCCCTTGCCGTGAAGGGAAGTTTCAAGATCCTCCTTTGATGCAGTCGAATGTTTTAGCATTATTTTTCAGTAGAGTAATACATTATAATGTAAAGAATTTGTATTTTTATTCGCTAAAATTTAACTCAAAATAAACTTGAGCGCTTATTTTGGACTATTTAGGTGTTGATAACCCATTTTGGCATGGCAATCAACTTTATACGATGCCGAAATATTCAATATGTAGATTAGAGTGGAACTGGAGATCCTAATATTTTCGCGCCCTTACCTATACATCCCTTCAGTATGTGTTAATTTATGTTATATATTTCGTAAATATATGCTATAGTAATTAGTATTTCAACTTGGCATCAAGAACTGTGTTCAATATATTTCACTATTGTCCGGCGATACAAAAATATTGAAGTCATTTGTCAATTAAAGTAATTAAGGTTTCACGTATTACACGTATCTCTTTTGGACGCACTGACGAAAGATGCGCTTTGCCTTTAATGAATTATTGCACAGGAATGAGAGTGCCATCCAATTAAATGCCTTAGGAGGTTTTCATGATGGGATCACTCTTGGTCAAGTGATTATGTCTTTGGTAAAGAATGTTAGTTTTTTCTTGGTGCGTCACTTACAGGTTTTGCTCTGCCTTTGTTTTTCTCTCCTTTAATCACGCCAATTAAGTTAATCATATTAGTTACTTAAAATTATCTACCTCCCTAATATAGCACCAAAAGTGGGAATAAACTTAAAACCATTGAAAATATGTATGAATAAACAATAGGGCTGTTCACTTTTCTCCGCGCAATGCACATAATAAGTTATATGGTTCACTTTCCCAAGAAAATTCCAAGTTCAAGTGAGTGTCATGCATTATATTATCAAAAACACACTCTTGCCCAGACACACAGGCTTTCCGAGGGACTTTCCGAGCTAGAAATGTTGAGAAGACAAAGACGACGTTGCCTAAATACTTATTCGACTATGATGACAGCCGAGCATGGGTCGTGGCTACCCCGTCATGGCGAGGGAATCAGATGGTAGGTGAATGGGAGGGGAAAAGGAAAGGGAAGAGGGGGATTAATCCTCATTCGGTAAAAATGAGACTCTCATTCCAAACCAAAAGATAGAGAATAATGGAGATCATAATGGGCGAAGATCGGGGAGAAAAAGAAATAGAATTTGCGGAGGCAAACGCTGTGCATAGAATATGAACCATATTTCAAAGTGAAACGACGGACGTGTGGATTATTGCGGCCGTCTCCTTAGTTTCTTACTTGAAAAATACATCAAACTAATAAAGTATACCAGTCGAGGGTTTAAAGGAACATAAAAAGTCAAGTACCATATATGGAAATGAGTTATCAAATAATATTGTTGTAGATAATCTCTAATTAGTTAGATGAAATTAATGTTAATTAATTAATTAAAAATAGCAATTTTCCACAAAAATAAAGTTCAATGCGACCGGTTTCAATGTTACTACAGTTGATGATGTAGTAACATTGAAACCGGTCGCATTGAACTTTATTTTTGTGGAAAATTGCTATTTTTAATTAATCATGATGTTCCACCATATCACGCCTGAAACGTCTCTTTTTATGAAATAAATGTGTTCAAAATGCGGGCATCAATTATCGTAGAATGATATTATAGTATACATTTTCATGTCCGGAACCGTTTAAAAATTATTCAGCAAAAAATTTAGCTTAATCTCTCACTACAAAATTACTTCATTATATTTTCCCGTGCTTAAGATTCTTCTTGGCATAATGGAAAAGTAACCTTAAAACTTTGGGAACATTTCGTTCGAGTTTGCCGATTTATTTGCAACCCGGCTGGCAAATATCCTCTCGGAAGACTCTCTCAGTATGGGGAATGAGCTACGAGAACCTTCTCCTTAGTTTTCGATCTCCCTCCTCCGTTTGAGAGAGCCTTAAATTCTCACGCGGGTGCCAACTAGCCGACACGCGCATGATCAAAGGCGCCTTCGTTTGATTTTTTCTCTTCGCCCTGCGCCCCGGCTACATTTTCCCACTTGATGCCATATTCGTCTTTTCCACCACCGGCAACTACCTCAACACAATGACCTTTTTAACACTACGTCAAGTGGTCGTGTCACGCCGATAGAGCACGCACAATGCGACTGCTTTGACAAACGCGTCCGAAGAAAGTGAAGCAGTGTGCTGTCGGCGTCGCCTCGACAGGGAAGCGATGCGAGAGTGGATTGTATGTACATGCATACTTGAGGGAATGGCGTGTGCAGGTCGCGGGGGTGGCCGGAGAAGAGGGGGGGGAGAGAGAGAGTAAGAGTGAGGTGGGGAGGAGGGAGGAGTTTACTACGTGTAGGAAAGATATCGGCTTGCGTGCGCGCATGCTTTTAAAGCGTCGAAGGGTCGGGAAGAGCTGGGTGGGGAGAAGGTTTGGGGGCGCACTGTAGGTATAGTGGGGGACGAAGAGGAGAATAATTGCTGTCGAGGGGGGAGAGAGATGTAGAGGGGAATAGATGGGGGGAGATGTGTGTGGGGGAGGGATAGGGAGGGGTCGGGAGAGGGAAATGAAGCTGTGAAGGATTGACTGCGGTCGAGATAGGCAATTGCAGTGAGTGGCGCGGTGGACGGGGAGAGAGGGGCGAGCGGGTTTGGGAGGGGAGGGGTGGAAAGATGGCGTGGGGAGTGACTGAGTCGTATCCCAGCGTGGAGCTCGTTTTAGAGGAAGGAGCGGTGTGTGTGTGGGGGGGGGGACGGAGTGAGAGATGGGTGGGATAAGGGTTTGTCGGCGTCGAAGGAGGAGGAGAAATAGAGGGAGGGAGAGGATGTGGGCAGGGCGAAGCGGAGGAGCAGGAAGCGAGGGAAATCTGTTGAGATTGAGTGACGTATGGACTCGTGGGTGTTTCTAGTTAAGCGGCTGCAATTTTACACCATGGCAAATCCCAATTCCCTTGCTCACATTTCTGTGATCTCAAGTCTGCTTGTTGTGGCTCCGGATTTGTGATACCTTTTGCATCCGGAATTCCTGTTAACATTCTCAGAGCATTTATTACACTCTAAGGTTGGTTTCAATACTGAATTCGACAAAAATCAAAGCTCCGAAAATAAGTTCATTATATATAATACCTATCTATACCTATGAAATAATGTCAGGCTCAACCTTGTAAAATTGCATTCTGAGGAATTTGAAAAACCTGAAAATTTCACCTAACCTTTTTGCAACACGATCGGTTTCACGTACGTGTGACATATTCAGGCACCTAAATATGCAGAGGATGTGGCGAAACCGATCCTACCCAAACACTGTTCGGTGAAACGTACAAAGTTATTCAAATAACTCGTACTTTTGTGTATATAATCGGTTGGAGGTTTTATTTTAGGCTCAGAAAAAACAAATTCACATTCACACAGAAGCATTAATGCGTAAATTACTTTGAAAAAGGCAAATCGTAGAGAATTCGTCATGAGCTTCTAGCTAAGACTCAATAAAATTGTTTCTGCATTTCTTTGATGCACATATTTGAATTATTGTGGTTCCACAAATCCTCACCTAAAATGAACGCGTGAGCACGTGGCTCTTTCTTGATTGAATTACGCAATTAATAAGTTAGAGTTGAGTTAATGAGTTCAAATAAAGAGTTTCATAAATTTGTAGGAATTTACTCTGGAGACATATCGTACTTGTTTCCATATTTATTTGATATATGCACATAAACTTATGTTCGTGAATTCTCATAATATCTTGTATGCAGGGTGAGAATTACGTCGAAAAAAGAATTAGTGAAACAGCTGATTTACCAGTGATAGTGTTTCAAAATTCTAATTGTCCACGCAACTTAATGTATGCAATTATCTTATGATGGAACTTGGTTAGTTAAATCACATCTTAAAATCGTCTCAAGCACTTGTTTGGAATCTTAGAAGTAAATGTTTCAGCGACGATTAAATTCTATGCATATGAAATACCGTCAACGAGTCTACCAGTATCTTCACACGATTTTCCCTCGCACAAGTTCTTCGTGGTAAATAATATCAAAGAGTCTTTGATTAAGCGGTTCAGTGTCTTTTCTGGTGGATGAATCGGTGAAATGTTTTAATCAACGTGCCTCTCGTTAATTGATACAGAGCGTAAACCTGCGCTTTGGCATCAAAACTTTCTTACGCATTTAGGAATTTCGATATATTCGATGAGGTTTTGTGAGCTGAGAAGAGAACTACAGTGATCTACCATGGTACGGTAAAAACCAACTTGGAACAACATCTTGAGGGTGTCTACTCGGTCGAGCAATCGGGCATAAGTCTTAAATCTCTCAATTTCTTTGAAGATTCGGGAAGAAATGGGGTAAAATACGAATTTTGTGTGAAAACTCGGGAATTTTATATTTATGTTTATCGTGGCTGTGAGATCAGTTCGTGTCAGCAATCACACGTGTGGGGCTCTGGAAAAAACCTTGACTACAAACAGGACTAAATTCTGTAGTACCAGTGGAATGCGCAGCGCGGAGGGATAATCCACGTAAAAAATAAATCACTTCTTTGGCTCCAGACTTTCCGGAAAAATCGGGAGAAAGAACAGGATGTTAGTCGTTAAATTGAGAAACTTTCAATAATGCGAATTAAGATCATGATCCGCTGCATTTCTTTTTTAATTCTACAGATTGTAATTTAGTACTTTCTGTATGTTCCCTTCCACATTTGAACACCTCAGTATTTTCCTTTAAGCAAGTCATCGTATGAAGGCACCTTTCAGAGGCTACGAGGGAAACTATCTAAGTTCCATGCAATGCGATAGTTAAATTTATAATCAGCGATTGAAATTAAAGTGCATGTCACTGGTATTGAGAAAAAACAGGCTTATGTAATGTTCCTTTTTATTTTGAAAAATTCATCAAATTCTGTTGAGTTGTCAGGAATACATATTTTATAGCATGAACATTTAACAGTTTTTATAATAAAATAAATAATCTTAGCCCACGCAGCGACAATGGTGATGCTTTGGCTTAATCCAGGTGCAACTTGTATGACGACTCCACTTCTCAGAGATCGTATATGGACTCAATAGTTTATCCAATTTATTACCGGAGACCGTTCAAGAAATATACATCATTGTCACGACACAATTGATTCATATACTTTCCGGAAACTTTTTATCTATAGCACTCCCGCGTGCTAGAAATAAATTTTTCGAAATAAAATCAATGTTATTAGCGAGGCCATTTATTGTTGGTAAATTTGACGGGTGGCTCTTATATCCGCTATTAAGGAAGGTAAAGTTTTGTTGAACTAAATGTTGAGCTAATATTAGTTTGTTATTTTAAATGAACTAAATTTCAACAATTTTTTAATAAACTTTACCTGATGATGTTATACCATAACGAAACCTAGGTCGTAATAAAAGTGGTTTATGTGGAAAGGCGAAGTATTTTAAATTTAATTTCAATTTGTTATTTTATGTTCATACTTTATCATGACTAGAAAATTGAAGAAACGACAGAAAATTTTAACTGTGTTAGTCATTTTATTAAACAATAAATTAATTTTCCTTTTATATTAAAATTATTTTAATACATTTATCGGTCGATTTCTGGAAAACAATTTAACAAATTGATGAAAAAGTAAAAATCTATTTTCTTACTACAATATTTTTGATAGCAACGCTGACGTTCCATTCATTCTGAAATTGGAAGGAATAGTACTACCAAGCAACATTATTTTATTTGCGATTATTCAAGGATACAAATTATAGACCAAACGTCATAATTGTAGCAAAAATTTACATTGTCTTTGCCTGATACTTTAGGCATGTGACTTTGCAAGATCAGAAGCAAAGTAAGCATGCATTATGGCTTCCATTGATAATGGAAGTCGTAATTAAATATTAGAAAGGAATTAAGTCTGATTATTAAATCAGATAATTCAAATATGAGGCCGGGAAAGAAATAAAATTAGAGGAATATTGAAATGCATTTTAATATCATAAAATCAACGCATGGGAACCAGCTACCACTTAGTAGTATGCTGTTTAATCGAAAACTGCATCATGAAAATTGTGATTTAGAGAGCTCTTACTTGGCTATTCCTTTAGACAGGCCTCTTCGTCGCTTCCCAATGAAATTGTTTTCATAGCATTCAAATGTTATATATTTTGTATTTTCATTACTGCAAGCAAATGTGCCCCACGTCAGTGGGCCCACTATACGGCAAACGTTGTTCATATTGCGCCATTGTCATCGATCAGGCATGCCGTGCAAGAGAAATTAGGTCATGGAATATTTTCATCACTTCATATAAATTTTCAGATAGTATTGCATCAAACATTATTGTACGAGGTCTGTTCAAAAAGTATCGCGAAGTTTGTGTTTTTTCCAGTTTCCAGTTTCCAAAAAATAATAAACTTTATGGTTTCCAACTTCATTTCGTGGAAGCTGTAAAATGTATATTGCTAATTTTCCAGTCGTATGAAGGTTTGCTGTTCGTTTTCAGTCATTCCTCTTCTACTGACAAACGCACAGCCTCCAAACACCGAAGCGTTCACCTTCCGTGACCTTCACATTCTTTTTCTCTTTAAAAAAATAACATTCATACGCACAGGCATGCTCGGCTATGAGTTTTATTGTTTAAACGGATAAATTAACAGAATTGGAAATAAGATTTTGTAGCTCAAGGATATATATATATATATATATATATATATAGATATAGATGTATATTATATATATATATATTATATATACACATACACACACACACACACACACACACATATATATATATATATATATATATATATATATATATATATATATATATATATATATATATATATATATATATATATATACATACATACACACACACATATATACGGGGTCTGTTCAAAAAGTATCGCGACGTTTGTGCTTTTTCAAAGACTATTTATTTATTCATGAATATCTATTTTGTCCCCTTCAAAGTGATCCGCATTAGGTGTTGTACACTTGTGCCAATATTTGGAATACTCGAAGCACATCAAAAAATCATCGTTTGTGATCTTGTTCAGCTCCTCCTTCGATGCAGTCTTTATATTAAATCGTAGCGTAGCGTCGTCTTTTCATGGGCCGCTTCAGTTTCGGGAACAAGGAAAAGTCACTGGGGAATACGGTGGCTGTGGCATTATTGGTGTGTTATTATTGGCCAAAAATTCGCGCACAAGCAACGATGTGTGAGTACGGGCGTTGTCATGGTGCAAAAACCAATTTTTGTTCTTCCACAAATCCGGGCGTTTGTGGCGGATTACTTCGCGCGAATTGCGCATAACTTGCAGGTAATATTCCTTATTTACCGTTATACCCTGTGGCAAGAACTCATGATGCACCCTGCAATCAAAGAAAACTGAAAGCAAAACTTTCACTCTCGACCGAACTTGGCGCAGTTTTTACGGTCTTGGCTCGTGCTGCAGCTTCCATTGGGATGATTGAGCTATAGTTTCCACGTCATAACCATTAACCCATGATTTGTCGCCAGTTGTGATCCTTTGGAGAAAATTTGGGTCGTCGCGAAGAGTCCAACACATTACCAATATTATTGCGTCGCTGTTTTTGGACGAAATTGAGCAATTTTGGTACGAATTTCGCGGCGACTCGTGTCATTGGTAAAAATCGATTGGTACGAGCCAATCGATATGTTCAGGTCCTCAGAAACTTCTCTAATGGTGACTAGACGGTTGGCCAATGCCTTCTCCCCATCAATGCTTTCGTTTGTTGTTGACGTGCTCGGGCGTCCGGCACGCTGTTCGTCGTTCGGCCCTCTGAGAACATTTTTTACCACCGATAAAAGTTGCTTCGGTCCAAGGTAGCCTCTCCACATGCCACAGTCAACTTTGGAATGCGTCCGTGCACTTTATTTCGTTTTTCATACAAAATTTGATACAGATTCTTTGATCCACGTTTTGGAACAGGCAAAAATCGCAGACAAGCCGAAACACGTCCAAGCAAAACAGCTGTCAACAATTGACTGAAACCTAAAAATGGCCGAACCTTCTTGGCATGAGTGAGGACCATCACTACTAACATAACGCCACCAAAAAATCGAAAATGAAATATACGTAACCCGCGAAAATTTAAAAATCGTGATACTTTTTGAACAGAGCTCGTATCTGTCCAGTTCTAAAAAATTACGAGATGTTATCAGAGATACTATGTTACGAGGCCACTCACGACAGATTGTATGGATGTGTCATTTGAACCGGTGATCAGATGCGATCCTGATGAAATTTTTGTCTCGCGTCGGATTTCAGGAGATTGACCTAATTTATCGTAGATTTCTTAGGATTCATTTAAGCATCTCAACGTCTTTGCCGTAGAGCTACTGAGGACAAACATTAGTGGCGTTTGATTTTTCAATACATCTGCCGGCTGAGGTCATTTGTCACCATAATTTCTACGCATACGCGGCCTTTTCATGGCAGTCAACATCGACGCCAGAGCCGAGATTCGAACTTGCTTCTATCGTGTTATCTAGTGAACGTGTTCACACGCAGCTATTCAGGTTGACTGGACGTATTATTCATGAAGATATACCGCTATTCAATCAGTTGTTGATGCTCGAGTTTGCCACATATGGATTAACTCGTGAGTGCTAATCAGCAATTCAATGCACCTAGGCTAATCCTTAGTTTTAGTATTGCTGTGGGTATTTTCATGTGTTGCAAACGAGCAACCAGTGCATCAAGGGTGTATACACACTGGGCCCGGGGGAGACTCTGTGCTTTTTATTGACGGGAAATATAGCGTATAGGATGGCAACAATTAATACTACGACAGAACAATCTTAAAAATAAAAAATATTATTTTCTCACCCAGTTCACCTTCCACCTGCAATAGGTTTTATCGTACGTGTAATTCAATCTTTAGTTTTCTCTAAATTTCTGTGTGTATATATATATATATATATATATATATATATATATATATATATATTGTATATATAATATATAATATATGTAATATATTATATATTATATTGTATATGTAATATATAATATATATATATATTGTTTGCCATTATTTTACTTGCTTATGGCCAATAACTGAAATATCAATTATATTTCTAAACATATCTTAGAAAGTTCGTAAATTTAGGCATTTTAAATATTCATGTCATAAGAAATAACTCATTTAGCAGTATTTACACCTTTTTCCAAGTGTTGTCGCTTTTCAGTCTTGTCTATCTTGGAAATAATTATTACATTCCGTGAGCAATAGGTGCACTTCGGATAATTTTCACTGACTGAATTTTGCTTTGCATGCAAAATACCCTTTTTCCAGCATCAAAAACAGTGCTTTCCCTGCAGAAAATAGGCAATTTGCAGGGCGTTTTGAAGGGCATTGCATTTGGTGTGACGCTCCGTGAAATGACGTTTCCCCCATTTAAGCTTTCACTTAATTACAATGAACCTGGAATGTCATTCACTGGCCGGCCGGGATGACCTGGTTGGCAGGCACACGCTTTTGTTGAGGCCACGACTTCGACTCACACAGAAAAATTGGGTGTTATGCGAAATAATTCGGTAAATTAAACTATAGATTTCCTATCAAATATTAATGTGATTAATAATATTAAGTTACTGTTATGGCATCCATCATAGGAATTTTATTTTTCTCGTTCATTATTTACCGCTATTAAAATGTTATTCGCCAAATCATTATCTTAATGTAATTATCCACAAATATTCTTTGATAATTTTTTTCTACCTCTTCCCATAATATAGTTTGGAAAAATATGTGATACAAATAGAATAACTCATTTGAAGACACTGACTAATTTTTGAAACATTTCCACAGTAAATTGACCTGAATTCATTTTTAGAACAACAAAACCTCCAATTGAATTCTGGTTTAGGAACGGCTTATTGAGTCTGCGTAGCTACTATACATTTTACGCATTCAATAAGGTATAAGTATTCTGACCGGCCCTTTAAGAATGGCATCACACCTTCAACAAATAACTTCTCCGAAAGAAACGTAGCCTTGGCAACTGCTAATCATTTTCTCTGAGGCGCAGCGTTTTGACAGTGCGACTACGAATTTGGCTTTCAAAACGATTCGATTGAGCATCTCAGGGACAAAGGAGCCGAATTTGCATTGATCTTTCACGCCCCTTCCCCTCTCCCTAGAGAGGTTGAATCTTAATAAGCCCTTGACACAGGACATCCGTTAAACCGGTCCATTCCCCATCACAAGATCGATCTTGACTAATAGGGTCACGGATCACAGACTTTTGTGTTTCTTTTTGCTAGTACATATCAAATTCGTCGCTTCAGAAGCTTGCATCATTAAAACGCAGGACAGTTTTCCTGCAAAGGTATTGCTTACATTTGAACATACTTACTTCCTACGTACGGATCATGTATTATAAACAGACCTTCATCTGGCTCTAACTGGAGTTTTCCATGTGAGTCTTCTCCATAGTTCGCACTGATTGGCATTTCGCTGGGTTTCAAATTTCAATGTAGTCATTCCGTCAGGGAAATGTCTTTTCTCACGCATATTAATTATACTCCTCAGTGAATTATGACATTTTTTGAATGACATTTAGATACCGGGGTCTGAGTGTTTGAGGAAATTGTGTTGTAGTGGAAATTCGAAAGTAATTATTTCTAGGCACATGCTAAAAGAATATAAAAAAAGTCTCAGATAAAAGTTCTTTTTCAGAGGTACCAGAGACCGGGAACGACTTGCCTACCAGGGGGCAGCAATATTACCGGTAGGTTATGCGGAACTGTAACTGAGGGATAGGGTCTATAATAGGGCTTAAATCAATTTGAGAAGTTTATTACTTTAAATTAGGCTCCATGGTGAAATTTTCAATATTTTTCCGAAATTTGCTGAGTAAAGACCGGCACAGCTATAGCGGGTGGGAAAAATTGCAGAATTCGTTTGCGTATCTTAATTACGGTAATCTAAGTGTGAATGGATGCACTAATTTTCCGTAGGCGTAATCAGTGATAAAATGTGAAAATTAATGAATGTTTATTTTTAAGGAGGACATAATTTGTCGGGTACTCTTCCAATGTGCGTTTATTTTTCACGCACCTATCTCTTACCACCACTCTTGGTTACAGTGACAAGAAAAAGCGTAAGACTCCATGGCAGTTGGTTTTCTATCGCTTGATAAATTACTGAGGAAATTTATTCAAATTTGCCTTGATTAACTGATTTGGCTTTTTTAAATTTCTTAAAGAGATTATTCATTGGAATGGAAAGGAGTGACAGCGGAGAAATTGTGTTTCACAGAATAGGAGGAGCATACGTTTCCGAATCGAATTCCCCTGGGAATCCTCTTTGTATAAGGTACACCTCCAAAGGAGATGTCGGTAATGAGCACTAACTGCGCCGGAGGTAATCATTGGGTATTGTCACTTCCTTGTTTCAAAGGGTAAAGAAATGAAAAAAGGAGGTTGCCTGGCGCCGTCTCTCGGTCACGACGGCGCTGTATACGCAGGAGGGCACCCCCTATTACGCAGCTCTACCCTCGTTAGTCTCTTTCCCTCCTGAAGGTCAAACCGTAGACCAACGGCATGAGTCACGCATGCAGCTGGTGGTGCAACCCGCTCGAAGACGGCGCATGCTTGACGTGGAAGCATACTAGCTCGGAAGCATACTGGTAGTGAAACATGTCAGTGGTTACTCATCCCAGGGAAGTAGAACAATATCATTGGGTTAAATATGATCATTACTAAAAATAGTTATGAGTGCCTGTGCATGAACAAGGAGCTAATTCAACTTCTATCTTCAGTTGGGTAAACTTTGATTTCCCGTCCATGTATTCGGTCCATAGTCAAATGAAAACAAAATCAAATGAGAAAAATGGTGGGATACACCAGGGTCAGTCAACATTACTTTTGGCGAGTGTGTGATTATTTCAGGTAAAGATTTACATTATTTTTATCCATGTCACTTAGTTTGAGCATGCATTTCAGCACAGCTCTTTAACGGGGGTTAGGTGAAGTGAATGTGTCCATAGAAATGATTTCCGAGGGTTCGACAAATTTACTCTTATTCTCACAATTATGAACTTTATAATCACATTGATGAGTATAGTTTGTGAGCGAGGGTGTAAGTGTACTTATTTTTTCTTTTTTTTGTATTAATATGCATGTACACGCACAAGTATACATTCTTTTGACGTTATTAATTGTTTAATTACGTCAAAAAGAGTTCAAGAATGGAATTTGAATGGCAATGTTTTAACGACAGCAGTAAATATATTCTTTGCATCATAAAAGAAAAATTTACTGCTGAAAAGAAATATGATAGGTTTTTGATTGAAATTTCAATTCCAAGGACGAATTTTCACGTTGACCAATTCGTGTTGCAGTCGAGCGAAAATGAGATAAAGCATAGGATAGCGGATGAAATCGATTCAATCGTGTATATGTAAAATTCGTATTTGGAGTGAAGTTATAAAGTTATGTGGTATTTACATACTCTCCTCAGTGTTAAGGTCGGGGTCCTGTTTGGATGGCCACCAATGGACAATTTTTTTAATATAGTGTTCAAAAAGGGAAACTGGTCGGTGACCGAGGGAGAGGAACTTTCCCATTTACATCGATGACCATGAATTTCACTCGTTTTAGGGCTTATTACGGGGAGTTGAAATCTATACTCATCTGTTCTAGGTGGGTTGATAACTCTAATCATGATTGTGTTAAAGTTACAGAAGTTATAAAGTTGGATGCAAACATGAAGAGTTTTTGAAAATATTAATATAAGTCAGATTTATATTTTCCATTCACCATATTTTGCGCAGGTCTCTTCCTCGCTGTGTTTGTATTACATGCGCCGCGGGGATCGAGATGGTGCGGGGGCTAACGTACTGGCTTCCCACCATGAGGGCGCGGGTTCAAATCCCGGCGGTGTTGAATATTTTTCAGAGGTATCTCGATCCCTACTTGAGGTGCTTTGTGGAGGGCACTTTGAGTGAGTACGCCGCCCGTCGGATGGGACGTTAAACTGCGGACCCCTTGGCGCCTTTCGTAAAGAGTAGGCTAATGCCGACGCCGGGTTTCTCTCCACCCTTCATCCTTTCCTATCCATCCCCTATGGCGCAAATGACCTTAGCTGTCGGTCGCCTCCCCTCAAAACTACTACTACTACATGCGCCGCTCAGCTTATTGTGATACTTGACCTCCTGTTGATTCGAATTTTTTGTTGGTTTATGATTTGAATTTTAAAATATTCAGGTACCTATCACGTGTATTTCTCCATAATCAATCCAATAGATTGGAACATAAACGGAACTTTAATTTTTCCTATTTCTTAAATATTTACAACGTTGATCAATCTCTTTAGAGCAATAGAAACTTTGAAATACAAATTAATTCTTTTGGTTTTGTCAATTCTTTTCACATTTCATTCTCATCCCAATTTTATTGGTTGTTTTTATTTTCTAAATTTGATAATCTTGAAGTAAATGATAAATATTTAACAGCGAAAAATAATAACTTGAGGTAAGTGTTTAAAGTGCCATACTAAAAAATTCCACCGTCTGAATCTTCGAGATAGAGTGTTCTGTCGGCATTGGAATTCCTTAACCATGAACTTGAACCACAATATCAAAATGATTCTTACGCTAAGCAATCCAAGATTGCAGTACTTTACCAAAGTTTCTGCAAATTAACATTTAGCGTTAAAAGTGATTTTTAAAGATGCAAGAGTAACTGGTCCGCGGAGCATTGGCAGTTTATAGTGCAGGCAGTCCACAATAGTTGTTCTTTAAAATTGAGCACATTGTCCATGCATGTGCATGTGTTCATGTACACTTTACGTGTCCAAATTTTGTTTACATTGCGAGTTGGAATGTATCACTTTATCAGGTTTTCAAGGTAATATTTCCATGTCATTCATACTGTCTCTGATTGTTTTCATTATTTCGTCGCAGATAACGTTTTATATGCCTCGTGCGAAATAAAAATTATTAGATCCTAATTTGGAAAGTGCTCGGGCGAAATATATTTCTTGAGCTCCGGCAACACAATAATACCTTTGAATGAAGGGCAGCGATGAACTCCGGACACTCCGGTAATCATTACGTCCACTCCACCGCAATCACAATATCTCTTGTATCTTGGGACAGCAGATAGAGAAAAAGCACCTCGCCCCCACCCTCCCAACCTCATCCCGTGGGTTCGTTGACCTTTTAGGGTGGGATCAGGTTCGAATGCAGGTCGACATGGGGTAAGGCTGGCAGTGGCGGCGAGGCGGGCTCGTTCGGGAGGGGTTGACTCGTGTGAGGGTAGAGAAGACGGCGGTGGGGGCGGGAGGGATACGTAGGGTGGTCTCTCGGGTGTGGTTGCCCCGTCGAGGTGGCGCGAGTACTCTCTCGGGGGAGGACAAAGGGGGGGGAGGGAAGAGGTGGAGGGTGGTTTGCGGGGAGGAGATCAGACACGAGGTATCCGAAGGAGGCGGGCCGGACCTCCCGCGGTGTCGAAAATTTTATGGAATTCTATAGTGCATGCATACACACACACACACACGTTTCCCGCCAGCGGAGAGAGAGGTAAAGCGGAATTTATTTCCTCGTCGTCGTCTGCCCCATCCCTCCATCCATCCCGTCGCCTTCTCACCTCCCCGCCCGTCCCACCTTGTCATGCCCCTTGCGCTCGTCCCACGCCCAAGTCTCCGTCCTTGCCTCTACCCACCCCGCCCTCCCGCCCGCCTCCCATCGCCCTCGTCTCCCCGGGCCCTCCATCCACTTCCCTCTCTCTCCGGAGCAGTTGCTTACCTCCCCGCCCTCCTCTCCCTCGCTCACATCTATCTCCTTCCATCCGCCAACACATCTATGTGCTATTTATGAACTTGGTGCAACTACGTTATTACGTCTTTAGAGAGGCGTTTCGAGCGGGGCAAAAGTCATCACGCAAATGCTGTAACTTAAGCTCTTTTTTCGTCGTCCCTTTTTATTAATTCCGTATGTAAACAGCCAAGTAGCCCTCTAATGTTAACTTTAGACTATTTTTATTCAATGAGACGGTTCTCTTTCTATTCGTGGTAAGCGTGTGTTTTTTTGATGATCATGCTAAAGCAATATATAATATAAACTAAATATTGTTTGAATCTGGTGATCTTTAAAAATTTGGTAAGTGGTGAATATATTATGGGTTGGTATTAGTATTTAGTCTCTGAATACCTTTTTCAAACGTATAACAGGCAAAAGAGCTTAGCAATAATCGTGGACGAGTGTATTCAAGGGGAATGGAATGAAATTGAAAATATTTGAAAGCTCTCATCCTCATTATTATCATTCTAATGATGATATTAATGAATATAATGAATGAAGGATGGGCACAAGCGATTGAATTTGTGATGAATATGTGAAAGAGTCCATTTCTTTTCATTATAGTTGCCGGTTCGATTCTCGCTGGGGGTATTGCAGCCCCGTATTGAGGCTCTTCCGCGATAATAATGTTGAGCCTCCCTCCCTGGGGTCTTTTTTGCAAGCAAATGAACACTCCCAAATAGGGTATAGCTACTTTACCCTTCCTTATCTTTCTAATTTATCCCTCTATGTAATAGTCCGCTCACATCTGAATTGATAACACTGAAAACCTAAGCTTAGGCATTCCACAGCATTTTACATGTATTTAGGTACGTTCCGGGTTTCGACGTTCAACTTCATCTTACGGTTATCTGACGATGACGTTGGACATCGAAACACAGGTCTCGTGTAAATGAAATTCTGTGTGTCTACAAATTTAAAGGTTTTCATTATAAAATGAATAGGTTCCAAGAAGTAGCTCCTTTAACAGCCAATTACTAAAACTGCAATGAAATTGCTATACTAAAGAGGCAAAAGTTTCCCAAAATAATCCGTGTAACACTCACATTGATTTTTTAATAACTTGCCCCAGGGAACTAATACCCATAAATACATCGAATTATTGTTAAAATTATGGTCATATGCAAAGTCAACCATATGAAAATTAGTTAGTTACAGATTTTTAACCCGTTCATATTATAAATAACCTTATTTCCTAACCACCAGTCCTCAAACGAATCTTTGTCTTCCCAGATAATTATTCTATCCATTGTTTCCATTGGTGTTTTTTCTACATATCCAATTTTGCCCGTATTTTGAGTGAAAATAAAATCGAAGGGAGTAATAGTAAAGAAACTTAATAGCACATAGCAGGGGCGAAGCCGACCGACAAAACTGGCCGCTGCTCTTCCAAGCAACCCGACCAAACGCACCGTGCCTGTCTCATGGCATTTATCTTAGTGCCATTTAGAACTCCATTTTTAGCGATAAAACAAGAAGAACAACACTAACAAGAGAAAATGTTGTACTGTTAAGCGAAGCAATGCGTACGTAATATACAAATTTTCGTAACTTTCCTTTGCCAAAGACTTTTGAAAATAGCATCTCGCATTGCCTAAACCACAGAGAAAATTCTTCTTGAGTGAATTGGTTTGATGGTAAAATTGACAAGGTTATCTGATGGGCAGTGGAGATGAATAGATTCATAACCCCGCTCAATTCAAAAGATTTTATCAATGCGTATTCCTTTGCGTATTAATCTATTCCTACTCAGTCCCTCTGATGTGATCAAGACATTATTTTCCATTACTGCCAATCAATTTCCATTGCTCCACCTGTGCAGATTCATTATGAGCTCTGAGCATTTGAAACGGCTGTCTCAGGATCAATAGTTGATAAACAATCTCAGCAAAAATGTAGAAAACTACTGTGCGACTGCCGTTAAAAATATCAAATGGGAGTTAAACTCAGAGATGTATGGAAGGAATTATATTTGTGATGCTTGTTTTGACGAGATAACGGATCCAAAATTTCTAATTCTCATTTTATCATTAGTTTTCTCACTGCATTAACTTTCGGGATTGTAACTTCCTACATCTAAATTGGCACAACATCCCGTAAGGTGGTGCAAGGCGGCGTGGCGGGGGTATTACAAGTCACTTACGAGTAGGTTCCCACAAAACTCTAACCTGTTCTATTATTTATCCGTTCTCACGTCAAACGAGAAATAGAGGCATGTGCATGCGAACTTTTTGGTTGAAAACAGGGGTTTGAATTTCGACGCGGCCCTTCTCAACAAATGCTCCCAGTAGGCACTTGACGAGAAGCGCTGCGATTCATCGGACTACGATCGACATGGATCCCGTTGTTGAATTAATGCCAACTTTCACTTGGAATTATAGTGATTCTAACTCGTGGTCTCAATTTCGCCCGAATAAAGACGTTTATCTATCTTTCTAACTCATATCATTGCCTATTGGTTCTCATATTACTCTTAGGCACAGAATCCGTCCACATCAGGTCTAAATAAGGAAGAATTCACAGGAATCGCAAATATATTAGCGTATTGGCAAATTTATTTTCAGTCTTATCGAAGGTAGCGAAAGAGACCTCTTCGTTTCAGGGTTCATATTAGCGTGGAGGTAATGTGGGCGAAATTTTCAGTTGATTACTTGAGTAAAGAAGTGAAATTTCACTTTCGGTGCAGTATGCCATTCTGTAACTTACGTAAATTGCGGTGAATGGCCGAGAGAAGTATGAATCAGCCAACAACTAGGTCTAGTATGTTAAGGTCGCAGCTTAGTCTCAGCCGACTCTTCTATGCAATCAGCACTATGACCCAAAAAACTATTCATCCTCTTTCGGCAATTCTACCTTCTTCGAACATTAGTCTACTTCATTCTCGCGCTTGTATCTTCAAATACATTGTAAACGTAAAACGAACGTGCCTGTGGCCGTGATGCTATGGAAAAACGAAATAACCAAGGCCGTAAACTTGATCGGCACTGGGTTCATTTTAAGGGCGGTGGGTAAATTATTTTGGTGAGTTATTTCGCTAAGTGGGTCATTTAGTTTTTCTATTTTAATACATCAAAGAATTTTTTATAATCTTCTAACGAATTTTGAGATTTCCAGCCGATTTTTTCAGATTTTGCATTATTTCTTAATCCATTCCTAATCTAATTCCTCACTTATAGATTAATACCCATGGCCGAATGTTTCTTATCAAATAATTAAGCAGAGCTTAAAGGTTTACTGTATTGATAAAAAATATTACATTTGTAACAGTATCGTCAGGTACTGACGATATAAGACGATATATATATCTCCATTCCACGATTTAACCGAGAGAGCTCTTCTTCATTACACTTCATCATTAAACATCACAAGATCACTAGTTATAAGTTAATAAAATATTAAAAAGTTCGTGAGTATCTTTCAGCGCATGCGCAAACACATTCTCTAACTCTTGTTGAAGAGTGCTGCCGTCTTCATGACGAGGTCATAAATTTTCTGACAACCATCTTACTTTTGAAATGCGTATGGCGATGGTAAAAGCGATAAGTTTACATCACATTTTCGCATTCATAGAAAGTTATACACGAATAAACAATAAGATACCAAATTTTGAATATTTGGGCCATTCAACAGCAATGTTGAGGACAATTAATTTATATTGGTTTTTTAAAAATCATTCTCGGAAATTTGGATATTTTGGACCATCTTAAACGCAGTCATAAATGCTTCTAATGCATTATGTAGATTTTCATCAAGGGTAGACACTTTTCTAAGCATGTCCTCACCTTTATTACGGACAGGAAGTGTTGGTATAAAAATCTGCACTATGGTGCATGATAAGTACACTTTGCAATTGCAGTATTGTCTCAAATGGGCCGTGATGTCACTGCTCCATATTTTGCGTCCCCACTTATGAATAATGACATCCCTAAGGTATAGCCATGGGAATTTCAATGTGCATGAAGTAGCTATTGCTATGGGGACAATTCATAAGACCAGGATAATGTTTATTAATAATATTCTCAATTATTTCATTTTGGACAGTTTATTCAGAAGAAATCACAAAGAGAAACTACTATTTTCATTTTAAAGATGCCAAAGAACAGGATTGTATTCAATTTCTGACTTCCATTGGAATTCAGAAATTTAAGGCTTGATTGCAAGCGGGCCTCTGCAGTATTTGAAACATAGTGAGCCTGAAAATACAAAATTGGGAGTTAAAAAAAATAGTATTCCACGTTTACTACGTATGATCTTATTCTCATTTATCAATATATGGCTTCCATGTGGATGATTGGGAAAGTAGTTTACCTCATCACGAGAAATTTCCCTGTTCAATTATAACACAATGTGATCCCTCCGTGCACAGAGTTCCCTACCACAAGCTAGTCCGTCCTACTTAGCATATTTCTAAAATTCATACCGTTAGTCTTTTAATTTATTCGTCGATGCATCATTCAGAAGGACTTATAAACATCAAATCAAGAAAGCAAAGTGTATCAATGAGTCGATAATCGACGGCATCAACATTTCTCCGCAAAATTTGCTCTTTGGAACTTCTTTCACGAAAACTGTGCACAGGTAATTCACCGATTGGAAGTTTACTTGCTGGCAATCTGAAAGGTCACCGATTTGGATGCCGTCCAAGCTCACCCTCGTTACATAGTTTCTTGGAGTCGACATTTATGTCTCATGCTTGCATCTTGAATGATATTCTAAGTAATGAAGCATATGCAATCAATTTTCTACTTTTGTGTAATCTACCCATAATAGGCAATTATCACTGCTATCAGTGGAAAGATCAAAATGCTTCGGCAAGTGTATCCCTTTGACGGAAATATTGAAATTTATTAAACGATGTGATTTCGGCTGTAATGAGTAAGAGATTGATGCCAGCGATATCGTCTTCCATAAAAAGGATTGGGAAGTTAAATCCATCTCTGAAGGTCATGCTAAATACCACGAGGAAATAAATTTCATATAAATCCTCGGCAATCGCGAGTCTAGCTTAAACGAATTCAACAAAACAAAATCTTTTCTTTTGCGAAATCACATTAAAATGTAACATTCATTGAAAATTCCAAATGCCAAATACTTAGCTACTTCAACTATTGATCTTTAAGTAATATAAATTAGGTAACTGGAATGGATTAATTTGGAATAACTGACGTATTATTGGGAAGTCGTGCATCTGAAAATGGGAGCAACGAAAACACTAAAAATGATATTTTATAAAACTGGGATGAACAACATTCATAAAATGACTCCGACTGGGGATGGTCAAGAAAACTAGTATGCGTCTACTATTCCTATTGTCTGTCTGTTCTGTATCTGTATTGTTCTGTAGTCCTTACATGATGCAGACTTTACCTTTTTGGATATAGGAACCAATACTGATCTCAGAAAGTCTACCGGCCAGATTCCTTCCTCTTAGGTATTACGAATCAGTCGACATAGACTTTTCCTCCCACATTTTCCTAAACCTGTCAGCAGCTCCGCTTGAATGTCGTCTACCCCCACGGCCATATTTGATTTCATCTCCCTTAATGGCCTTTCTATCTTATTGTAGAGTATGCCTGGACCTGAGATACCATCTTTTATTTCATTTTTAGTACCCTGCTAGCTACAGATACGGTGTGTGGCAGGGGGTGAATGCACACCAGACTAATGTTTTCCCGCATCTGGCCCTACAGCAGTCGGAAAATGTTATTCTGATCCCATATCGTTCGTGGAAAAAATTATTCTTTAATCTATATGTTCTACAATAAATCTCTCCAATTTTATTGACATCATCTTAACTTCCGTATTACTATGGGGTAATAATAAATTTTCAGCATCACTGCTATAGTGACAACCTTCCAATTTAGGCAAGAGATTTAATCTGTAGTTTAACCTCCGCTCCGTGAGTGACTGCCGACCTAGCTACTCTAATATTTTGAATACGCATAAAGTTTCCTAGCATACAAATCATAACAGCGCTCTACAAATGGAGCTCTTCTACGCTACTCGCGATCCAATTTGGCAATTAATCCAACTTCGTGAGGATCCCATGTACTTGCAGCATATTCTAAATGGGGCCTAAACAACGGCAGAAAACGTTTCTCTTTGACATTTTAAACATATTTACCAAGTACTCTTCCAATAAATCCCAATTTTGTGTGCGCTGGTCCACATATTCCCCGTATGTGTTACACCCAGGAGAGGTCGTGAGTGAGGGTAACGCCTGGGTATTTAATTGTGTCTACGTATTCAATTTCGGTGTTCCCAATGCAGTAGGCGTTTGGGTGGGAATAGCTCTTTTTTCAAAAAAGTATGACCATGCCCTTTTTAAAGTTTATTTCTAATTGGCAGGTGTCGCACCAGCGTTGTATAGTATTAAGACCATCTGACAAAGCTGCTGTGTCCTCAGGATCACGGATATCACGGTTAACCACTGCATCGTCGACAAATAAACGTATCTTACTAGTGACTACGGAGTCAGTTTCGTTAACGAAATCTAGAAATAAAAGAGACTCGATGACACCTCCCTAGGGAACACCTGAAATATCTTCTACTGCATTTGAGCTAACTCCATCTATCACTACTCTTTGAACCCGACCATTTAAAAAGTTGCAGGCCCATCGCCGGGAAGATTCAGATTTGAACAGCTTACTTCTAAAAACGATTTTTTTGATTTTCTGACGAATTTGTTCATCACTGAACTATTTCGTTGATATTTACACTTTGAAAACATCTTTACGTTGTGAACTAAACCATTTAATTTTCAGATGCTGCTTCACCGTTCTACGCATTATCAATGCCATAGTATAAAACGAAAATACGGCGCAGTTCTCACCTGCTTTATTTCTCATGATAAAAGCATAATTGGCCGCGACATTTATTGATATTACGTGTATTACTTAACGGGGAAAGGATAAAAGTAGATTTTTCATCATTACGGATGAAAAGCCTGAATTTGCCTCCGACCTGCGTATCTATGTGTAGCCTATCTATGTGGCCTCGGGTAATAGTTGCTTGGGCGGGTCACAGCGATCACATGTGGAAAAACGTCTTGTGGCTGAGCAGTGAGGAAAGAAAGTAAGGTGGGGGGAAGGACGGGGGAGAGGCAGAAGTGAAGGAAAGGTGATTGAGTGAATGCGTGAGTTAGTTCGCTCCGGAGCCTCCGCCCTAGAGTTGGCGCCACACGACTCATCTCCTTTTCAAGACTACGCCGTTCTTCTACCGTCTCCTTTACCATCATCTTCTCCCCCCCCCCTTTTCCACTTCCTCGCGGTCCCCCCCGAGCCGTCATTTCCTCCTGCACTTCCTTCCCCCTGGTTCGACATCTCAGACCCTTTACCCGAATGTGCCGACGCTAAGCTCAGGATGAGCAAGGTGGGAATGAAGGAGAGAGGCGAATCGGGGGCAGACTCGGCGCTTAGGTGAACGCCCAAAAGAGAGCCCAATTTCGAATCGACGACACCCCTTCCATTCTCCGTCCCCTCCTCCCTCCTCTTACTCGCCTCTCCCCCCCTTTCTCTCTTCCCCCACTCACCACCCTTCCTTCTTCGCCCCCCGCATTTCCAACTCACTCACTCCCTTTTCCCTTGCCCCTTCCGCACGGACTCCCTCCTCTCGCCTTCTCTCTCTCTCCTTCGCTCCCCCCCCCCGCCATCCCGTTCCTCCTCCCCAACAGCCTCCTAAGATGGTCACAGTTGTTTATTTTTGAATCCCCCTCACCGATTACCTTTTTATAATACCTCGTAATCAATTACATTGGCGTATTAGAGTTTTGAAATGCCCATCGTCTCTTTTTTATTCCTTAGCTGTTCCTAAAATCTACGATACTTCCAGAAATAACTGCATGGGACTTAACAACCTGGGGTTATATCTGAAAAGTATTTCGGAAGCATTTTTCCGTACATTTTATCTTTGATCGCTCCTTTTCTTCCTCCACACACACACTCTCTCTCTCTCTCTCTTCTTTTGCGCTTTACCGTACGTTTTTATATCTCCTTAAACCGTCTTCATCATATTCTCAACTCCCGTTTTTCTTCTCGGCTTCATCCCTCTTCTCTTCTGCGCAAAAGTATCCCATGCCCTAATTAGTTTTTTCAATGCGAGCTGTGTTCCACTTTTTTTATCTTTACCTACTTTTATTCCAGTAATTGAATTTGAAAAATTTATTTAACTTATGCTTTCAATATTATTTATTTATTAAAACATTATTGACTTATACATTTCTTCTCCTACGACGTAGGTTATTAGTGCTAACCCAGACTGGAATTTTAGGTTTTCTGCTGCTATTTTTTGGGAACGCACCTTCATGCCGTATTTTCACCCAACTATTTTCAGCTTTCTCTCAAGCTACGCCTCAAGGAAACGCCCTGGTGGCGCACTGTACTGCGTCCTAGTTCATGCTTTTACACATCATTAAAGTGTTTGGTGTTTTTCATTGGAACGAAACCAAAAAAAGATTTTTCGCAGTCCAAAACTCTCCTGATTCATATCCACAGCAATCCCCAATCCCCTCCCTGTCGAAGAATTAGGCGACAGACCACTTTCTTTGCTAAATTAAGTTCTCGCTGTCCCGAAGTGATGATGTCAATATAGAGCCTACTGACTAATCAGCGATGCTATGACCAGTGCCAAATTTATTTCGCAGGGAATAATGCGACAATATCAACCAAGGAGGTCCAGTTACTCTAATAGGTTGAATTCCCCTTTAGGACCAAATTTTATTGTGGTAGAGAAGGTTTAAACATTCTTTTTATTCAACCCAATTACTCTCGTTGTTTTATGATGATCCAGCATGTACTTTTAAAAAATTAACCCAACTTCACCGTGCTGTAATTAATGTTGGTTTTTAATGAAAGAGAGCTTAATGAAACCTTCTTAATGAAAAGATGAATTCTAAGACAATTTTCTTCAAATCAAATGTCAATTAGGTATATAAATGAAATATGTTTATCGCGCTCTTCGTTTGATATTTTCATCTGCATAATTAAGCACTTGACTGAGAGGCCAATAATTACCCTGAAATTGACCGCTTTCAAAGCTCCATTATGATTTTGGTGGAAGATTACAAATTGTCAATCAGTCGCAGCGTGATTTCAAGCATATAGCTGGAATAGCATTGATTTATCCATTAGGTTTAATCGAATTCCGTTTCATACTTCATTTAGGGAGGGCCTTGTCCCATGACGGTGTTTATAAGGGCGGGTGGATTCAAATTTGTTTTCGACGTACATCCCAATGGAGAGAGGTCCGAAAGACGAGAGGAGTATTGGATAAAGGAGACTACGATGAGGTGCGAGGGAATGGAGAGAGGGAGAAGGAAAGCTGGGCAAGAAGAGGGAAAGAGAAGTAAATGGCTGGTGGGCTGGAAGGTGGCTAGCAAGCGGGGGGAAGTGTGCAAGGGAGCGGGGGATGAGAAAGGGAAGAGAGATAGCATGGCTATATGTATAGTGTGTTACGAGGGCTGGAATAAGAGAGAGAGAAAAAAAAACCTGGAGGTGGATGGTAGGGAGGTGGTGAAATACGCTTGGAATGCCTGGCTCGCAGAGTGCCTTTGGCTGTATGGTGATGTAGTGTTTGATCGTGAGAGGGGATTATGGGGAGAGGTGAGTGAGGTGGGGAGCGTGGTAGGCGATGGAAAGGACGTTTGCCACCTTATATGTTAGTTGGCTGCTCACCTTTCCCCCTCCCCCGTGGCTCTCTCTCTCTCTCTCTTGACCGCCAGCCCCTCTCCACAAATCTACTTCGGGATCCCAATCTCCCTCCAATACTCTATCACCTTCAGAATTCTCCCATTCTGGACTACTCTCGTCTGCAGTACCTGCTTCGTTCGAATGTTTTTCCCGTGCCGTTAATCAGGGTGATCGTATCGCTGTGCTTTAATTAGAACTATGTACAAGAAGCGTCGCTCACATTGTGATGGTGAATAGATTTTTAGGCATGAGATTTCAGCGCCGGATTACCATTTAAAAGTTAGGTGCGGAATCAATATATTTTTATGGTTAGACAGGTCAGGTAGTGGAAAAGAAATTTTTTTTTTTTTTGCATTCTCAAAATTGAAGTGCATGTATACGTTACGTCAAAAAGATCATGCTGAATGTGGCCACAAAAGTTGTTAAAAAATGATACTGCATTACTAAGCCCGTGTCATCTGTATCTCTATGTCTGTTCTTATTTATTTTGTAGCTGATTATAATCTCTTTCCATTGTATTAGCATGTCTTACTTTGGATGTATTTTGGTTTCTTAGTGTTTACCATTTTATATTGTCCACAGTCTTTCACAAAAAGAATTCTCAATGTAAATCTCCCTCATTTTTCTTTAAATTTAATTTGTTTAATATTTTACTTTCTGTGAAAAATCTGCTATACATTTAAAGAATTATGCTCATATGAATCTAAACCATATCATCTTGTGAACATGGTCATTGTCTTTATGAGACCGTAAAGTGTAGCTACTGCAAGAAATACATATATCCTCAATTTTTTGGCCTTTTGAGTATATAAGGAAGGCTAAGGATTTCATACTGAATATGGGGGTTAATATTCAATCTTAGCTCGGAATATGGGCATGCCAACAGTTTTCAATTCTTTCTAAACAAATTGTACGTGGCATACATTTTAAACTCCATATTTCCATAAAGGTAAAAGAAGATAAATAATGTTTTCGTACCGTAGCAGGACATTCTTTCATCCTAATCTCAAATGTGATTACTCAAGTCCCACTATAATAACCTTTCATAAAATTGTTTGCCAATTAATCAGGACCAAAAGTGATTGTTTTTAGATTAAGGTAATATTTAAATTGACTTCTTATTGACTAAAAGTTAGTATACAGTTCTAATTTATCGCGTCGAGAAGGCCTAACCTACATAAGCTACGACAATTCTACCCAAATTGCCAAAACTTAATTTTCCATACAGGTTTTTGATTGATTATCAGAAAATTTAATTTGAGCATATTTTAAAATATAGAGACTGAAATTGATGAAATATTATGCGTTATTACTCTTCGGTGATTCGTTAATCCCGCTAGATTTCTCAATTAATTCATTACGTTAGAGGCTGATCAGAAGGAATGGAGCATATGCGTGAATTGTAAAAGAGAGGAATAATGGTGAGGATGGAAAAATCTCCATGAATACAATCTTGGTTGTCATGCGTTGAAAAGTGATCGTTCCCACACTTTCTCTCGTCGGTTTTCCCTCCTCACCGGCCCCTCTCCCTCGTCATTTCTCCCCGTCCTTCTGTATTCCTGCCCTCGCCCCAGTCCGTCCTCCCGGCCCTCCCCTAGCATCGCTACGCGACTCCTCCCCTCCCTATAGCTCCTCCGTTGCTCTCTTCCGAGATAACCACGCCCACCAAGCCTTCCTCCTATCCGTCCCATTGGAGTACAGAAATATCTCTCTCAGTCTCACGCATTCTTTTGCCCTTTCACTCCCCCGCAAAAACATAACATCCATTCTAAACCCTACTCCTCCCACTTGGACGGAGACCTAAAATAAAGCGTCCTTCATCTGTGCTTCATCTGTGGCATAGACACGCATGTATCGATACTGCTGAGATGACATTGTTCGAGTTGAATAGTTGGCGATAATTCCCCGTGTGCTCACATCGTATTAGCCCTCCGAGTAACATGCTCTTTGGAATAATTATAACCATATCTAGAAAATAATGTTTTATACTCTCGGCTTGAATCTAAACTTACGGTTGTATCGTTAATTGAAAATGGATTAGTGAATTGCACAACACCTACTCACACAATTTCGTAATATTTATGAAAGAGATGGTACCTATGGATGCCTTGACAATGACATCATTGCATTCAATGAATAAATTGTTGTCATTAAAATGTATTCAGAACCCTGAGATGTTTATACATGTCGGTTGACGGCACAAGCAAAAAGGCAATTAGAAGGCGGCAGAAAGTGTATAATATGGTAGCACCCGATATTATAATTTCCTTCATCATTGCACCCTTATCTCTTCTTTTTCCTTCGTTACCGTGAAAACTATCCCGTGAGATTGATATGCATACTCTCTGGGAGTCAATCTTATCACTCGACAAATGAACTAAAAATGATGATCATCAACTAAAATTGCAAACATTTGCCTAAATACATTTTTCGGCGTTATAATACAGTGTTTTGCATAATTTTGCATATCCTTCTAAGCGATTTACCCTTGCTGCTACCGCAAACAATACCCATATGAACCCCCAAAAAGACCTCCTTTTACGATAGAAGCCAATTGCTCTGATTGAATATGCATCCATATTCATCTGCATACTACCCTGCAAGCCAAAAGAGGGTGTGGTGGACTGTTAACGGTAATGTTAGCGCGAAAAGAAAGCGATAAAAAAGGGCCCAAATGAGGGATGATTGCCATGCATTATGCTAAGCATACGAGAGTATTCGGATAAATATATGCTATTTCTATGAAAGTGAAATTTAGCTCAGTTTTGTATTTGTTTTATTTGACTGCATCCATAGCACCCAATGACTTTTAGATACCTTCTGATTTATTCGTCAAATGTATAAAAGTGTTTCTAAGCTATAATTATTAAATAACTTTGGTTTACGTTTCTTCATTTTATACTATTCCGTATTCTGTGGAATAATAGTTATCAAATAAAAAAAATGTGTCTTAGGTTTTCTATTATGATGTAACAAATGTCGTTGTAGCTTTTTTCGTTCTGGCTTGATTGGAATTTGATTCTGGAGTTTAAAAATTTCAAACTGGATAACGCTGTGCCAATGGAATGGTATTTAAGTGTATCTTAAGTTATGACAATAGCATGCCAAAAATCCTGCTCATTCCCGTGATTTACTCTGATGGTTTATGTAATCAAACAGAGCATTTCACTTGTAATCATATTAACACAGCCTTAACCTATCATGGACTTACGGATTAACGTAGTTTTTCTCAATAATATTATGTTTCCACTGAATGACCTTAAAAAACTGAACAATGTTCCGAGTGAAAGACGTTGCGAAGTATCAAGTGATCTATGTCGTACGCAGAAGGTGCGCTTTTCGGTGGAAAGTGGAAGCATTTTAAGGAAACTGATGTTTCCTTTCGGAGAACCGAAGATATTTCAGGATTTAAAGCAGGAAGCAAGTTGCCACCAGCTTCTTTGGCGTTATTCAGTCTATGTTCATCTAGTATAGGATTAAAAAAATGGCAGGTTTTGCAGATTACACGTTTTCGTGTGGCACTTTATCTGGAGTTGCCCTGCAATATCGCTCGATTAAGAATAAATATTGAGGTTCTAATAGTATAATTAAAGATGTTGACAATACCCTAGAGGCATTGAAACTCCGAAGCATCGAAATATCAAGTCCTCATATCAACCATTTCCGGCGTGATGTGATGGGACTTCGTGTTGTGAATTAAGAACATATTTTTGGTATTCTAGGATTTAAAATTATTTACAACGACGCTTGTGCGTCATCATCAGGTAAACCTCAAGTAATATCTCCCTTTACTAGTAGATACACGTATTCGGGCATTGAGCTGGAGCTCAGTTGGAAATGACTCCAAAGCATTAAAACGTGTGTGGTATATCATATTCGATAAATGGGCAGTATAGCGCTTTATTCAACTATAGCTTGGCTTAAAGCTTACCTTCATCCAATACTATGACTCCCATTTTATCCTTTTGTTTTGTCTCAATTTTTGTTCCGTTAGAACGTGGTTCGTCACTCACACTATTATAAGGCAGTCAGTAACTTCGCTGGGTTCACTGGAATGCCATTTGTTGCCCACACGCATTAAGTTACTGCTGACGAAGGTAATTTCAACGGTGGAGTTTGTAATTTCGATCTTTACATGAAGCCTTGGTGGTTGGAGAGCTTCTAAGAGAGCGTATCCCTTCCTATTAATCTTCACACGGCTCCAATTCACTTCTCAGGCGTTGAAGTCCCCAATGATGAAGATAGGTCTGCGCCCTGTACCTTCATTAGCCAATGACTCAATAACATTCTCAATCACATTAAATTTTGCATTCTTTGGGGCATACGTATCATCAATGTCACGATTTATTTGGTTCTAAGTGAAGGAAATGGATTCCTAGAATTATTTTGAAAATATAGTAATTAGGCTATGAAATATACTTTTCCGTGTGCAATGAACTCGGTAGCTACATCAGTGGTATATCGATGTTCATTTGGCCATGTGGTACGAAACTTTGATCATGGTTAAACGTGCTCATTAATTAGAATACATGCTAATGAATACTGTGTGAGATTGATAAATAGATATTCAGAAATTCACTCGAATTCTAATATCTTTTCATATTTTAACGTGCAACTAGAACTTCATAATTTGTAGTCTCAAGAGATAAACATCAGACGAAATTTTGATTTTCCCAGTTTGTGGTTTTGTTTGAATAGGTATATAGGGTGATTGAGCTCCAGTTAAGAAATAACCAAAGGTTTGAGATTTTAGTTAAAAATGATAATTTCATTCAGATGAATTGAATAAATACCTTGATTGATTAGTTATATCGATGAATTTTGGTGAAAAATGAGACAGAATGTTTTTAGTGTTCAAACTGTTTGATCGGCAAACAGATGGATATACGTGTATTTTACTAAATGTGTGGCTTAATCTTCATCTGCATTACTTTGTTGGAATGCGGGATTGTACCAGATTGCGCTTTATTAATCACTATAATGGTGTAAAACAAAAAAAATATTTTCAAAAAATAAATTTAAAACTACCTGATAGAAAGAGTGAAATATATCCCGCGATTCCACTTCAATAATTATTTTATTCATTCAATCGCTACAAAAATATTTTTCAGCTGCGGGGGAATTACAGGGTCTAATCTTCAAAGTAAGGGTGGTCCCGAGCCCACATTACAGCAATTAGAAATTAGAGATGTACAGTCTCGTACAATACGCTAAAATCTGCTCTCCCCACTGATTCTCACCAAGTAGCTAGTTTGAGCTATGCTACCGATAAATGCAAATGATGATAGGCAATATCTTATTGCTTGACACCAACGTCATATTTAAAGTTTTCGGATTACAACTGTTATAGCCCACCCATACGTCCATGTACACAGACAGATGATCTACTTAGACAAAGTAATAACATTCTTTGAGAAATTAAGGATAAGGCTGATTAACGGTGGCAGTTACCGTTTAGGAATGATAAACTTCTATCAAGTTTAGCGAACAAAGGAAAGAAGTTTTGGCAGTACAATAGTGATGCAATGGGGTCCGAGGAAATATAGAGGAACTTCATCCTGGAAAAATGAGTTTGTAGAATCATAATTATCCCCAAAAATATACCTCACAGGACGGTGGACGCTCTTTAACTAGATTTTAACAAATATCTGCTTAAACACAGTGCGTGGAGAATGAATTATTTCTCTAAAATCGTAGTGCTGATGATGTTGCTATGCGTAAGCCACGAGTTAATCCATTTATTTACATTAACATCTCTTTACTTACTCAACAACATCATTAAGATTACATTATTTAATTACTTTGACATTGTATCAAGACAATGAGGTTCATCTTAAAGTTTAAGCATTTGTAAAACCGTAAGAATATAGCTCTTGGGACTCTGCTTGTTTGGATTCATTTAAATCTTGAATTTTAGAATGGCCATTTGTCTTGGGTCAATATGTACTTGGCACCCTTGAAAAAAAAAGCTAAAATATTTGTGGAGGGGCTCTTTGGTGTTACCATCAGGGTCATGTAATTCCTGATAAAATAATGCTTCATTTCCTCCTCCTTCGAAAAAAAATTGGCGATATTAAAGCGCCTGCAAAGATAGCTACCACATTTTATGGCATCCTTGATTGTAACCCTTAGTGGTAATCTTCATTTATTTACTGCCCAAACACAACTGTCACTTAGTATGTGATCATATTTTCTTTTAGCAGGTAACCACGTACTTTGTAGACGAATGCTTAGCACTACTTTGGTAATATTAGGCGCGCATCCTCTATGGTTAAAACACATTATTGCTCTAGAAATATTAATCACAACACTGCATGCAATTAAGCAGCATAAAATATGAAGTCCAAGAAAAATATACCCATCATTGCATCAAATATCGTTCTCGATGCATTTTTTGAATACCAATTGTGATTATCATAATATACTCTTGGAATTGATTCCGTTTTTTCTTGGTTGTATACTTGATAGATAATGCGTGACGAATAGGAATGGACTCTTGTAGGAATACCAATGAGGCTGAGTCTTTATGAGTATTATAACCACCTCTCGCATCCCATTTTCTCCTCATAATTTGAAGCCCCATTTCTGCCGTCCAAAAATGGTTAGTCTTCATCTCTCCTCATTCCCTTCAATCTCGCTTGCTCACTTTTATCATTCATTTCAATAACCAATCATAATATATAAAAAATACTTAGTAATTTATTTAAAGTATTCTGGGCTGCGACCTTGGCATGCTGCAAGTGCAGGAGGATATTTAGCGAGGTATTATTGGAGTTCTAGGACTGTACTTGCAGGAGCGATGATTACTGATCCTTGTAGGGTCGCTCGTGGCATCTAGATCGTGGGGTACGAAACGACTGAAAGATCTACGCAGCATCTGTACCCAGGTGGCGCACAAAAAAAAGCCAGTATAACGGTCAGTCATTTAGTTGATTATATCTCTTTAAAAGATGTTTTGAGGAAGGCAGCGGTATATTATCTCAATGGTAAATATGGCTGGGGTGAATCTTGGAAAACAAAGACAGCTATGTTATCAGATCGGGAAATAAGGGCTAACAAGGCAATCAGATTTTATTTAATGCCGAATAAATTACCCTAGGATTATGCAAACCTGAAAGGGAGGGTTTGTTTGAGCCTTGCGAGGGCAGTTATGAATTAGCTCTATTTTCTAATTTTGCTGTTGTTAGTGTAACTCGTTACTTTAGATTAGTATATAGTCTATGCCCAAGAAGAGAAAAGCAGCGGCGTGCGAAGACTATAGAACGCGCTTTTAATTTCGGACGAATCACTATTAATGGTAAGACTAATCGACGGACGATCTGATAAACCACTCCTCCTTACCGGCTTCGTGGAGAATCGAAATGGATGGTGATAGGCATTGTGGGAAGACGCCAGGGACCATTATCGCCCGCACCTTTCAACACGCATGACAACGAAAAATGGGAGACTTGGAAAAGATGCGAATAAAAAAAAGAAGGAGAAGGGTGTGGCAGGAGTCGAGACATACTAGCCAACCCTTTCTTGTTTAATCCAGTGGCAATATACATAGCAATAAAACACTGCTATATGTTGATTGAAGGGATACCTGCTCACGGTCAAATTCCCCTTTTTGTCTTAAAATCACCTAAGTTATCCGATATGAGCTTGTTAAATAGTTATTTACACAAGCCCTCAAGTATCAAGAGATACATAATAATACATTTGAAATTACACACTTAATCATTTACAAAATTGACGGAATATTAGAATTTAGGTACTTAAAGTACAATTAGCACATATTTTCACAGTATTCAGGACAAGAACAGAAACATGCAACACGTAATACATACAGATACAAATAGTTTGTATCGTGCACGTATGATATATTTTGGTTTTGCACCTCGTTGCACGTTAAATAGGAGAATGCACACTGTGAATAAATTGTGCTAGATGTGTCTGCTTACATTACTTAATTACCACTTATAACGCGAATAACAGTGAAAACTGGAAAATCAGTTTGCAGATTATTGTGCTACAGTAAGCCAATCAAGCAAGGATTGCAGTTCCTCTTAGGCTCATTTCTGAGCCAAATGGGAAGGATGGAGGCACATTATTGGAAGACAAGAGCAATGGGAAGATGACTAGCTTAAATGTTCTATTAGGGAGACATGGTAGAGAAATTGCAGTAATTCACGCTTTTGCATGGTATTTATTTGAACGGAAATGGGCACGGTGGTGATGGCAAGGAATGCATTGGCAACTGAGGTCTTTAAAATGCGAGGAGAAGTGATAAGGGTCATAAATGTCAGGAAAATTGATAAGCGGAAAGTAGAGTCTGTGGCAATTGAGAAGGATGGCGGACATTTGGTCGATGAAGTTGAAGATAAATTAACAAAACTTGTTTTTTTTTTAGGGTTTGGCATAATAAGAGATGCTAGAAAGTTGTGAGAAGCTCGGAAAAAAAGAATAAAATTAACGCAGGCGATTTTGGGAGAATACTGAAAGCTTTGGAAGGAGGAAGATTATTAGATCAGTATTTTAACGTTTGTGTTGTTTCTTCTCCTTGAAGAGTTCAATAGAATTAAGATAAGGTAAATATTAGGTTATTTAAAGGAAACATTTTAACCTTTAAAACGTTCTTAAGAATGCAGAAACTACAGATATTCTGTAGTGTAGGCGCAATAATAATTTTTTACGAGATTTAAGAAACTGAGTACGGCGGTGTTTAGAAATTCGAATTCGAAGTCTTCCATTGGAGCCCACATTTTTCTCCACGACCCATTTTTTCATCGCAGGGCCGAACACCTGTTATCACGGCCCTGCACCTCGGCGGCTCTTCGCAGAGAGAGAGAGAGCTCCCTGGGCACGAGAGCAATTTCGCGTGGGCCCGAGGACGGAGATGGGAACGAATGGGAAGTGGCTGAGGTGCGGATGTACTTATATATTTCATGAAGCCATTTACCTATTCAGATTTGACGTCCATGAGGCAGTTTATGAGGCAGCCAATCGCGTTTGGGGCATGCGCCCGCATCCCACCCCTTCGCCCTTCCTTCTTGTTACCTTCTCCTTCGTCTTCCCACCCTTTCCCCTCCCCTCCTCCATGGCTACTTGTCACCCCCCTCCAACACCCTAGGGCCATCCCTTTCCAGGACGCCGCTCATAATTACGGCGGTTCTTGCCGCTCTCGTACGTGTGCGTGCGTGTGAGCACACGGCGCCCTGTCTGAATACCCATTTCCCTCGTCATGAGTTATGGCTAAGGTCTTCGACGCGCCACGCATTATGCCACCCTCTCCTTCCCCCCGCTTCACCTCCCGTTACATCTTTTTTCCCTCTTTTTTTAAATATTTTACTTTTTTTCAAAATAACATTGGTGTTCCTTTACTCAACCGTTTATCTTAAAGCCCCCGCTCACTCTTCCGCTCGTGTGCGAACTGCTGCACGGCGAGACTTCAAAGGCGCCCCGTGGAAAGGCTGCCGCCAGTAATGAATCCAACAAATGGAAAGTGTGTTGCGCGTCACGTTGTTTCTCCACTGGAGGGGGGGGGGGTGAAAGTAGGATGACTGGGGTAAATGGAGTTGAGGTTGAAAAGATTGGGGGGGGAGAGAGAGAAGGGGAAGGAGCGAGCGTGGTGGGCTAGAAGGATGAGAAAGGGATGACTGGGGGTGCGGGAGAGTGGTTAATTAGCGGGGTGGTAGTCCTAAAGAGGGAGACAACAAGATGGGAATGTGAGAAGGATTCGAGGGAAGGGGACGTTGCTTGTGTGAAAGGCATGTAATAGGCTCGAGGAATAAGTCGACGAGACTTTATAGGGCGAAATAATTGCCTCCCTGTAGCGTTTAAGTGGCTTAGTTTGTGCTATAATAATTGATAAGATTAAGAATATATTCGAATGAATATTTTTATGAATAATAAAAGCATTTTCGCACATGTGACGATAATTTTACGAATTATACAAAATGTAAACATTCATGAAGTACTTTGGCGATAAATAATATGAAAATTAGGGAGCTGGTATCATCCTCCAAGGAAAATTAAGCTTGTTACGTTGTTTGAATTTTTTCCTCGCTATTATATTTTCGCAAATATTTGAACCTTTCCTCAAAAAATTGGGAATTGGATTTTTATTATTTCCTCATCCCACGCAATGCGAGATAAGTAATCAATTCGTGATCGCTTTGGTTTCACTCAATCAGAAATTAGTTTGCACTTATGCCACTGTTGGCCCTCCTGTGATCTTCATTCGTTTCGCTCCGAAGGAAATACACTTAGCGTATTTACGTTATTTGCACTGGTCGGGAATGTTGTGATTTTTGGTTCGAAGGAAAAGGTTTTAATGTTAATGCGACAGTGATTTAAGAACTGAATATCAAATATTCAACGAATTCTCAAGTATGGCCCGACTTGGCCTATCATATTTTTTCAATTCTTGGATGTGGAGCTATCTGAATAGAATCACAATGCATTAAAAATTGAAAGCAAATTGAATTAAACAAACATTATAATTCCCACAATTAAATGGCATAATACGTGTTGCATACTTTCTGTGGATAATTACAAGACCCTCTCGTCATTGCTCAGAGTAGATTCAAAATTTTTTATTATAATTAATTGTTAAGAAGATCGTTAGCATTGAATGAGGAATAATTACGTTTCTGAAAAAGTCGAGAAATTTGGATGATAGGATTAAGGAAGCTATTTGGACCAAAGATTTAAAGGGGACGCGCTCAGAAGGATCTTTGAAGATCCGCATGATTTTCTTCAGCCTAAAGGGATCAAGGGAAGTTATCCATGCCAATTTCTTTGTGTAAGGTCGCTTGGATTTTGTTTGAATGGGTACGCTCACTGTTAAATCAAAAGTGTTACTTTTTAAAGTTGCACATGTACGTGTGTTTTACTATCGCTTGAAAGAAGTTTAAATTCACCATAATAACCATTTGTAACGGACACATTGTTCGTACCATGGAAACTTTGAAAGCGGTGACCAAAAATAACCTTTTAGGAGAAATAATTAATGCTTGGGTGCCCTTTTTAAAATTGTGAATCATAACAAAATAATGCTGTATTTTTTAAAAACAATCACATTATTTGAAATCCGTAGCAGAATTCAAAGATTTCATCTCAACTATTAAAGCTCTTTAGGTAAATGTGTACGAAGAAGTTTTTGTGATTGAAACCACAGTAATCAACTGAAAGATCGCTTTGATAGGTGATGTCCCAAATTTCAATAGCCAAAAAATATTTTGTCTCTTATCTGTTTTTATACGTCCTGTACTATGCATGTATACATGTTTGTATACTTATCTGTATATGTGTCCGTATGTAATTTTCGTTGTAACAGATAACTGCGACCAAACTTGACCACCAGGAAAATCGCCTAATTGTAACGTAATTGTGTAAATAAATAAATAAATTTCAAGAGCCTCCAGTCTACGTCTATCCTCCTGCTTCAATGACCACGTTTCCGCGCCGTACATAGCTACGCTCCATATCAAAGTTTTTACGAGTCTTTTCTAAATATCCTTACTCAACGTCCCCATCATCAACTCCCCATCCTCCTTGTGAAAGCCTCTTTGCCTAGCGCAATTCTTTTCCTTACGTCCCTATCACCTTGACCGTGTTGGTCCAAAACACTTCCGGGATACGTAAACTGTTCTACCTGCTCTAGTTTTTGCCTTCCTATTTTAATGTTTAGCTTAGCCTTTTTCTTTCTAGAAAATCGCATAACCATTGTTTTATTAATATTGATTTTCATCCCATATCTGTCATATCTGTGGCATTTCTAATTAATTCAGCCATGCTTCTACATCTTCATCGATACCCTGCAAGCCACCAAAAAGGTGTGTGGCAGGGGGTGCAGCACCAGGAGGAAAGGGTAAGGGATGAGGGGGTTAGGGTTTTTGAAATGGATGGGGAAAGGTAAGGGGAACCTGCAAAAAAATATATAAATATACTAGTACAACCATGCACAGTCGCTACCTTGTAGGTTAATACTCGTACTTATTATGTCGAGCCGGCTCCTGGGGGATTTCGATTACAAGCATTCTGGTATCTTATTGTTCTTTGAAAAAATGACCATTTAAACCTGTCTGTCTTGCAATCAATCTCTCTTATCTTATATTCGTGATCCGTCCGCCCGTAATACGTTGGTATTTGTATTATGTTCTTGATGTCACCGGAAAAGGACCCATCTTTAAATGATTTTAAGAATTTTAATCTATATTGTAACCACCGGTGTGTAAGGGAATCCCAGCCTAAATGTTCTATTTAAGCAGCTATTCTGCAGCGTTGGTCATAAACTTTTTTGACAAATCCAGCCCCCCTCCGCTGAACTCGATCCAATTCCGAAATAAAATTTATCTCTTGCAAGCCCTTGGCTGACTGACAAACTAAAGCTTGGTCATCAGCAAACCGAACTGATGAGATAGAAAGGACATTAAGGGATATGAAACTAAATAAAGCCGTGGGGGTGGATAACATTCCCGCGGATTTATTGAAATGTTTAGGAAAATGTGGGAGGAAGAGGCTATATGGGCTGATCCGTAGTATCTATGAGGAAGGAATCTGGCGCATTAAGGGAGATGAAACTAAATAAGGCCGTGGGGGTGGAAAACATTCCCGCGGAACTATTGAAATGTTTGGGAAAATGTATGAGAAAGAGGCTATATGGGCTGATCCGTAGTATTTATGAGGAAGGAATCTGGCCGGAAGACTTTGTGAGATGATTGCTAGTTCCTATTCCGAAAAAGGTAAAGGCTACATCAACTTCTACATGTCTCAGACTGCTCAGGTACGGGTGCGAAACGGGGAGTCCGAATGGGCAGTGTTAGGAAAAGGTGTAAGGCAGGGTTGCCCATTATCACCGTTGCTGTACAACCTGTATGCAGAGGAAATGATTAAAGAGATATAGGAAGAGCCGGAGGTAGGAATGAAAGTGGGTGGGGAATTAGTAAAATCAGTTAGGTTTGCTGATGACCAAGCATTAATTTGTCAGTCAGGCAAGGGGTTGCAAGAATTCCTGAGTGGATTGGAAATGCAGTGCGACAGGTATAGGATAAGAATCAAAATTAATAAAACAAAGGTTATGCGTTTTTCTAGAAAGAAAAAGGCAAAGCTAAAAATTAAAATAGGAAGGCAAAAACTAGAGCAGGTAGAACAGTTTACGTATCTCGGTAGTGTTTTGGACCAACACGGTCAAAGTAGTAGGGACGTAAGGAGAAGAATTGCGATAGGCAAAGAGGCTTTTACAATGAGGAGGGGGAGTCGATGAGAGGGACGTTAAGTAAGGATGTTAAGAAAAGACTAGTTAAAAACTTTGATATGGAGCGTAGCTATGTACGGTGCGGAAACGTGGTCATTGAAACAGGAGGATAGACGTAGATTGGAGGCTTTTGAAATGTGGGTGTGGAGAAGAATGGAGAAGGTGAAATGGACAGAGAAGAAAACAAACGAGGAAGTACTTGGTATGGAGGGCGAAAAGAGGGGTTTGTTGGGAGAAATCCTATGGAGGCAGGAAAAGTGGATGAAGGGGGTGTTGACCGGCAGTGGGATGTTGAAGACTGTAATTGAGGGGAGAATGTTAGGCAAAAGAGGAAAGGGAAGGGACAGGATAGGGATATTGGACGGGATGAAGGGTGGAAGAAAGAACTCATAGCCGAAGAGGGACCTGATGTAAAGTAGGATGTTGTATTTTGCTAGGGGTCACAAATTATTTAATTAGTAATTATGTCCATTCAAAAACCTACCTTAACTGGTAGATTACCTAATTATATTTATATATATACACACACATATATATATATATATATATATATATATATATATATATATATATACATATATATATACACACACACACACACACACACATATATATATATACTCATGTAGATTTTTAGAATATAGAGACACAAAGAAAGGACACTCACAATATGTTATTTGACGTTTCGACAGCTCGGCTGTCGTCTTCAGAAGGATTCTGAAGACGACAGCCGAGCTGTCGAAACGTCAACTAACAAAGTTAACAACTAACAACAACTTGTTAGTGTCCTTTGTTTGTGTCTCTATAATCTAAAAATCCACATCTGTGTTTTTATATAATTGTTCGTCGCCGAAGAGCGTTTCATTTTGAAGATATTGATATATATATATATATATATATATATATTTCTGAAGACGACAGCCATGCTGTCGAAACGTCAAATAACAAATTGTGAGTGTCTTTTCTTTGTGTCTCTATATTCTAAAAATCTACATCTGTGTTTTTATATATTTGTGCGTCGCCGAAGAGTGTTCCATTTTGAAGATATTTTATATATATATATATATATATATATATATATATATATATATATATATATATATCACTCATTTACATGACACAACATATAAATAGAAGGGATAGGAACACGTAAAGAACGAACACAATAGCTCCATCTCTTGGCCGTCTCCATGGCGCCATCTCTTGGCTATAGAATCGGGGCACTTGGGTATATAAAGCTTTGGAGATCTGAGGGTTAATTTCGTTTCTTGGAAAGCTCAAGTGGTAGAGAGCATCCGCCCGGCAAGTGGAAAGATGTGGAGTTCAAGTCCCGGTCTAGGAAATAATTTACACTCAAGATTTACCTCATTCCATCTTCTCCACCTCTGTTGTGTTCGTCCTTTTTATGTTTTCCTATCCCTTTTCCTTACATCTATATCTACGTGAATTAGTATTTTTTCGCCGTTTGGTGGGATTTCGTGTTTAATATATATATATATATATATATATATATATATATATATATATATATATATATATATATATATACAGGGTCTGTACAATAAGGATCGGGACTGGTTCCAAAAATCAAAATTTATTACTAGCTAGACTTCCGGCTCCAGCTTCGTGCACACTTTCGTTATGGCAAGATTCTCTGTTACTATGGTGTGGACGGTTCCGACTGAAAGGACGGTTTTCTCACTGATAAGGGTGATGGTTAAATGCCTGTCAGAGTTCATAGCCCTTTTTCACTTTGGCTACCTGAGCATCGGTTCGAGCGGTCGTCGGGCGTCCGACGCGGTGCTCGTCTCAGACGAACTCCCGGCCTCCCTTAAAAATTTGTGCCACTTAAAAACTCTTGTGCGGCTTAAGGCATTATCCCCATAAGCCTGATTAATGAGTTTAAGGTTATCCGACGCGGATTACCCGAGTTTAACGCAAAACCTCACAGCGTGCCGTTGCTCGACGGTGCGTTCCATATTGGCGCAACGACACCACAAAAAATCACATGTCCTCTCCTCTCTCAACGAATGCCCGAAGGCGACTGTACTAAAGTGCGCCTGAGTGGTGGGGGACCCCTCTACCGAGCCGACGGGTTGGACCCCCATCTACCGCTCCGTTGAGGCTACAGCGAGCCAGTCACCATATTTATTGTACGGGCCCTGTTTATATGTTTGCATGAAAGTATTGGTTAAAATATTTAAACACAGAGAAAAGGCACTCAAAATGTAGTGCTGGTGTTTCGGCGACGCGGCCGTCATCATCAGAATGCCGTTCTCAGGGGAAAACGGAGAGGATATATGTGGGGTGATGAGGGGAGTTCAGGAACGAATAGAAAATGCACAAGGGGGCGGGAGAGGATATTTAGGCGACATGTTGGGTGGATTCGGTGGGCTGAGTTAAGCCCGGGAGGTTTAAATGACTGGGGTACCTAGATATGTGCCATCTCGTGGGTTCTCACCTCTATACTGGAGAGTAGTGGTGGCTATTCATGCGGAGGGAAAGTGTAGCGGCGCACTCACCCACGTAGAAGGCAGGGTAGAAGTTACAGGAGAGGCGATATATGATGTTTTGTTGAGGTGCAGGGTGGCGTCGGGTTGGGAGTTTGTAATAAGGGAGGCGGCGGGTCTTAGAAGAGGGCAACATATGCAGCGTGGGGGGTTTCATGGTGTGGACATGAGCAGGGAAGGGACTGGGCGGCCTGAAGGGGCGTCTTGTGGACTTGAAGATGTCTCGCAAGTTCAACTGGCGTTTAAAGGAAACGGAGGGACAATGTAGGAATCAAGGTGACTGCTATCAATAATTGCGAAGAGTTCACGGATTATGCGTTCAGTTTTTTGGGTTCCAGGGAAGATGATGGTGGGGCATTTTTGGCAGATTTTGTTGGGCAGAGGAGTGTATTGGGTTGACGTTTCCTGAAGGAGTCGTGTAGCTGGTGCATGTATTTCTGCTTGGAGGGGCTGTTGCTGCAGATACGGAAGCTACGGGCTGAGAGTGAGAAAGGGAAGGAGAATTTTGTTTGTGATGGGTGGCAGCTCTTGAAATGAGAGCATTGTTGGTTGTTGGTCGGTTTAATGTGAACTTAGATTGTAAAGTTTTGCACTGGAGGTGAATGTCGATATGCAGGAATGTAATATCCGAATCAGTTAGAGATGAAGTGAAAGATACCGAGGAGGAAGAGTTGAGAGAGGAAATCAAGTAAAAAGGAAGCTATAATGAACGGAATGAAAGTAGGTAGAGAATATGCAGAGTTCATGACTATCTAGTTTTATAAGGTAGAAGGGTACTATGCGTCTTCTTAGAAGAAGCTAAGAAATGGATCGGTGCTCAGTCTGTGTCCTTCCAAAACCTGCCTTTAACGATAAACCACCAATAATAAATAATTCCACCCAGAAAAATCCATTCCAATTTCTCTTCCGTTGTTATTTTTACCAAATGAAAGGCGATTGGGTAAACAAATTAAAACTGAACAATTAAGATAGATTGAACGCTCCTCGTAGGGCATATGAATCAAATTTGGTTACCACGCGATGATCCTAAATATTCTTTTTCAAACAATTTCGATCGTTTTAAGATTGGAATCAGCATCCGGATCATTTCTTGATAGCAAACGCATTGTGCGCTGTTCGGGCGAATTGATAGCCGGAAGGGAATAAGAGAAGGGAATAGAGGAAGGGAATAATCCTGTATGGCAAGAGGGGAATTTTGCCTTTTTCTTATTTTTTCCGCCATTCCCCGGTATATCGTGAGATTAACTCCTGTGAGGTTATCACCTTTTTCCCGTGAACTACTTATTCCGTAATCTTTCCCCTCGAGTGAATATTACACCCCATCCATTTTTCTTTACGCTCGCCTTCCCTCACGTTACCCGCACATATTTCCCGTCTAACCACCATTCACATTCCCTCCTTTCGCTTCGTCTGCTGCTGTCGACCGTTTGTTTCTTTTTCCCAGCGGAAGAATGGCGGTGGAATGCTCGAGGTCCTGCCTCGGTCCAGTGCGAAATGACTCGTTTCTTTTCTTGTACTTTTACTGAAAGCGTCCACTTTCTCTTATTGTTCCTCAAATATTTCCGTGTTCTTCGGAAGAGCGCTCAAACTTTTATTTTCTTTTATTCACTTTTATTGACTTTCAAATGATAATGGAACTCCTCTAGTTAATTTAGAGTAATGGAATAAATACAAGTGTTTCTGTGACGGCTGAAGACGTGCATGGTATTAACAATAACTTTTCCGATAATTGCACTCGTATGTTATATCGTCGTATATGTTCTCTCTTCTAGGACATTGCTATTTGTCTTTCTTATCGCGAGTGCCTTAAATTTAAACTTATATATTAGCGTCATTTAATAACAAACAGGGGAATGTTCTCGTAGTTACGCCTCGACATATAACTTTACCTGATGTAGTTTTCGCCGACTAAAGCTCTAACGGCTGTGTACATACGTAGGCATGCTTCATCTTGTTGGGCATGGTGACGCTACTATTAATTGTTATGGCTATTTTGAATGCTTAATTCCAAACATTTATATAAAAGATAATCTAAATATATCTAAGAAGAAATATCAAATAGAAATAAGCAAAGTGAGAATAAGAAGTAATACCGTCAGGTAATGTGAGGGATTGCCATTTTTGATAAATCCTTTAGCGGTTTATTTTCCGTCCCTTTCTCATTCCCTCGGTCACTTTTATACAGCGTTCAGTCATCTTCTTCGCCGTCTGCCCCCCTTCGAGCTTACGTCTAATGTACACACCCTGCTGAGCGACCCCGTCCCTACTTATTGCTCTCCAGTCTCAATTTCAAACCTCTTCCATCGCTGGGGTCCGTCCCGTCAAGAGGTTGTTGGGCCGGCGTTCCTGTAATTTGCGCCAGACAAATCTAGGGGCGAGCTCATTTTTTTCCATCGCATGAGACGTCGACGCAAGCCACGATGGAATTATATAAGATTTTTATGACTGCCAATTGAATAAAGTAAAAATCGTGGCACACGCCTCAGAACTATTTCCGATCCTTGTTCCCTTTACTAAGCCAATGTCAACCAAGTACCATCCGACCGCCTCCCAGGGAAAAAAGATTTGGTGAGCTGAGTACGAGCCGACGCTAGGCTGTGAACCTCCAGGCATTTCGCAGTGTTCTCTTGGTTCTTTATATGTGAGTTTAACGATTCCCGTATTCACACGTCAGCTCCTTATTCTTTAATTGCAGCCTCTTCGAGTGTGATCTTCATTTCCAACGCGATTAATACAGGCTTTCTATAATTTCTATAAAGTACTCGGAAGTTTTGTTGTTGTCGGGAAGTCAGTTCTGTTTTTTCCATTTTACGCCAGGTTCACTTACCTTTATTTATCTGATTTATTCTCCAAAGTAGCACAAAAAAATGGTCTGAAAAAATATAGTGTTGTAAACAATTGAAACTTGGTCCTACACTCATGAAATTATTTCTAAAATACTGAATCGAACACTGCGTTGGTGGAAGATTAATGAGGATATTTAATGGAAAGGTGTTCCAGAAGCGGAGGAGGAAAATATACTTATTATTTCAATATTCTTTAGATGTACCGATTAACTCGCTTTTTGTGAGATGTTACTCAAAAGGTCCTCCATTGAAAAAAACTCGATTAGCCATGCAAACGAAATTAGCTTCCACTTTTATCAAGAGAAAAGGAGCATTTTTGAGTTTTCACATGCTGTGTATTTGTTTCTGTTCTTGGTTTCAAAAACAATATGATATAATTTTTGTACATATCCACTATTGATAATTTCATCTGTCACCACGGTAATACGTTATTTGATATGTAAATGAAATCTATGTTAAATTGTAATAATTTATAGCGGTCAAGAGTTTATTGCTATTACTCACTTTATGCCTCGGTTGACCCATTTTCGGTCATTCTGTATTGCTGGCATTGGTGTATCTGGAAATAAAATAATAAGGGAAAGACCATGGGCGTCCATTAAATTATACACTAGGATTTGGCGGAAGACACCGCGGAGAAACGAATGTGTGTGTGTGTGTGATGGTGAAGCAGGCGGAACCGCTTTAGTGTAGGAGGTGATGGACTGCCATCCTTGACCGCAAGAATTTCATTTTTAGATATATATATATATATATATATATATATATATATATATATACTGCCTTAATCATGCCCTATTTTCGCAGTAAAATCCCATATTAAAACTCTCATTGAAATGCACTCGCAGACACCACTTGGCTACGGTTTGCTCTGCGATCTATTTTGGACGAAAGAAAAAAGCCCGTTCATCCGGTTTGTAACAATTGTTTCGAAAAATATTCTAGCATTATTTCATAGATTATTCTTATATTTGGGGGGACATTTTTTCCGAAATAGGTTTTTGAAATATATTCACAGGGTAATTATATATCAGGAAATTTAAATCATAGCTCACACGTGCATAATCTTGAAGTTCAATTAAAAAAATAGATATACATTTTTACCAGGAAAAATTAAAGCTTTCCGCTTATTAATTTTTTACATGATTGTATAAAATAGGTGCGTGTACATATGCATTGTAAACGTACACCAACATGCACGCGTATCCACCAATGCATGCGCGCGGCTGCAGACGCGCACAGGGTCTAAAGGGGGCTATATGCTGGTCCTGTATACGCAATTAGCAATGTATTGTGGCTTTTTCGGCACAATATCTTTTTAGATTGTTTAATAAATGCATCATTACATCCATAAAAACATTTCAGTACATTTAA
Organism: Hetaerina americana; assembly: GCF_022747635.1. Taxonomy (NCBI): domain Eukaryota; kingdom Metazoa; phylum Arthropoda; class Insecta; order Odonata; family Calopterygidae; genus Hetaerina; species Hetaerina americana. Next base: position 97,261 of record NW_027286855.1, read on the forward strand.
AGACGCAAAAAAATATACTGTTGAAAAGAAATCCCGGAGTAATCCATTTACAAAATATATAGAGTAATAAGAATATAGACATTCTTGTAGACATTCTCACAAATCATCAGTGCACTTTGCATCATAAATAGCCTTGATTTGTCATCGAATCTAATCCGTTGCTAAACGAAATTACCACTTACTAGCAAGCGTATTCCTTTACTAGCAAGCTCAATCCAGCTCTGGCTTAAAACTCACTCATCCATCTACGAGATATACATATTCTTCGGTTCTTTTAAATGCCTCAGGAGCTTAAAATCTAGTATTTAGCTGGGTATTTTCGTACAAAAAGAAATATGCACACAATTCAGCATAATGACGCGTATTTGAAACCAGAAAATATTTTCGGAGTGCCAAGGCCACGTGAACCGACTACGAACAGTTAAAATACTTGGATTGCACACACCGAATTTCCTAAGGCTCCCACTAAAGAAGATTATCTGTTTGCTTTTATGCTTTGAAAACAAATTTTCTATCTGAAAATTTTGGCAAATTTCTTATCTAGTTTACCGTCAAATTCCGTCGTCTGGTTATATTGCGTATTGTTATGGATGCGCGGGAATAACTTATGAAACTCAAAGAATGACATTTATTATTGGACGTGGTAAAAGTTCGTGAATAATTTATTAATATTGGTTTATTATTTTTCCGTGGAAAGTAATCTACCAAGCTAAAAGACCGAGGTAATAAATGAAGACGTATGCATCTTGAGACCTGGCAGTATTTGGCTCTAATGCTGTTTTCGCTAATTTGTCACTAAAGTCCAAAACGATTCCAGCCCTTTCAATTACAGCTGCACAGTATAATATGTGCATTATCACATATATAGCATAATATTTATAACAGTATGAAGCTGTTTCCTACTTAAATCTTACCTTTGGGACAAGTAATTGAAAACAAATGGCTGCAGAGACGCTGTTAGCTTTGGGGTAATAATGTGGGTAGCTAACATTTTTCATCAATATATTTATTCTTTCCATGATATAGTTTCTCACATTCATGTCACTAAGTTAAATATTCTATTGTTAAAGTTCTTAGAATTATTTCCCGGGGAGCATGCGCGCTTCGGGGTTACTGTAAAGAAAGAAATAATTCTATGAATGAAACACGAACAGTCCACCGACAAAAAATAGTATAAATTCATGCAAGAACACTAACATCCACACACATGCAAACACACAAACTAACATACACACGCACCTACAAATGTACCTGATATCTTTGCAATGCTTAATTTTGTTCCGACTTGTAAATCAAATATTTTCAATATTTCTGAAGTGACTTTCGTCTTTTAATATTATGTTTTCTGATTGTCCTGGGAAAGAATGAGTATTTAGTTCTATCAGTACTGGAATCTATCTCCCTTATTTTTTCTTTATAGTCTGATCCACCTGAGTGGTGTGGGGCCGTTATAATTCCTTCAGTGTCATAGTTAAACTCGTTTGTTCTGAATCTTTCTAAAAGTCCCGCTTGTTCTCTTCGTATTTCAGGTGGCTCCCGGCCTAAATCCCCTCAGGGGCCTGTCACACTTATCATAACAATTTTTAACGAATCTGGCGGATTTTCTCTTAACTTTATCTAATTCTTTTTGTCAAATTTTCCCCCAAGGATCCCGAATACTTGCGGCATATCCCAAATGAGGTCTTACCAGAGCAAAATAACACCTCTCTTTAACTTTCTCGTTACATTTCCCCAGCACCCGTTTAATGAAGCCGAGTTTCTCCGAAGCGGATTTGCACATTCTCCTGATACATGCTGCCCATGAAAGTCGTGGTGTTAGAGCTACTCCCAAATACTTAACTTGATCGGCCGTAGTCAGTACTAAACCCTCAATTTCCTAGTTTATATCCTGTTCCTCGCTTCCCTTGTTCCGAAATTTCAAAACTGCGCATTTGTTTATATTAAGCGTTAATCTCCATTTTTTGCACCATTCTGAGATATTGTCTAAGTCCCTAGAGAGTAGCTCGCGATCTAGTTGGCTCCTTATTACCCTGTATACCACCGAGTTGTCAGCAAAGAACCTCAGATTGCTACTAGCGTGTGAGCTTAAGTCATTAATGTATATTAGGAACAGAAGAGGCCCTATCACATAGGGACTCTTCATCATAGGAACTAATCAACGCCACATTAATATATGCTCTATCGACCTCCAGACTCAGATTTCAAAACACTTCGTACCCTCAATGGAAAAATGTACAAGTAGTAGTATTTAGGGGAGGCGACCGACAGCTGAGGTCGCCATTAGGGATGGACAGTAGAGGATGAAGGGTGGAGAGACACCCGGCGTCGGCATTAGCCTACTTTGTCTTAGCCTAATTGCGAAAGCCACCAAGGGGTCCGCAGCTTAACGTCCCATCCGACGGACGGCGTACTCACTCAAAGTGCTCTCCACAAAGCACCTCAATTAGGGATCGAGATACCTCCGAAAAATATTCAACACCGCCGGGATTTGAACCCGGGCCCTCTGGATGGGAAGCCAGTACGGCAGCCACCGCACCAACTCGATCTTCCCCCTGCCTTTCCCCTACCACACACCCCAGCGGTGGGTTGCGGGGTCCTAAAAAATACAAATAAAAAACCCTTTCCACGCAAATTTAAATTACCGTTGCGGAGCAGAAAAAAGCCACATGGGTCTCTTGTCTATTAACAGTGTTAGGAGCAAACACTGCTTGGAATTTTGTGCAGTGTGCATTGCTCGAATAAAAACATGTAATCACTCTGTATTGAACAGTTCTCGTGTAGAGAGTCCATGTTTCAGCCCTTACCACCCCGGTAATTTTGGTTGAGACCTAGTATCGTATATTGTCACCATCGTCCTTGCTTACACCGGAGGTGCTTTGTGTAGATTTTCTCTAAACTTGTACAGCCTACCAGCTTAATGTATGCATATGTTAATACCTCGAAATTCAGGAATTCTCTTCATTGGATTAGGTTTCCTAACTTGTGGATACTTCCCAAAGCCAGTGAACACAGTTGGAATGTGGTGATATGCATCTTGGTCTCGCAAACTTGAATTGATCAGAAAGAAATCGAGCTGGGGAAGCGGGGTTAGAGTTGGACAGCAAACAGTCATAGTGGATAAGGTGTCATGGATGAAAGTGAGCAAAATGGATAGAGGATATTAAAGGGGCAGTGAATGGTGAACAGAGGACCACCGACGCTGAATGGGTGGCTGCTTCGCATAATTCTATCGGCGGCCGAATGGCTTCCAATTATGCGGATTCAAGGCAAACAAAGATTCACCGTATAGTTATCGAATCGATGGGAAAATGGAGGAGGAAGGGATTTATGTGTGTACACAAGCATGCATGTAGGAAAAGCTCATTTTCGGGGCCGACGAAAGGAAAGCATACTTTACAAAGTTTTTGGCGATTGCGGTATCCCGTTTCCGTATATCCATATTCGTGCCATTATGGTTTCGCCATTTTGGCGTGTTTTCCTGTTTTAGTGTTTATTTTGACAGAATGTCACATTTACTCTTCTTTCTATGCGTAAATACTAACGCACCGCACCTATTCTTATTGACGTTGAATGTTCTTTCCCCTGTTATCGTATCTTCTTTTTGGGGCACTCGGTTACATAACACACCATTGATTTAGTGAGGCTTTGATTTGCCTCTTCAATCATTTCCTCCACATATACATTGAACAGAACCGCTGACGATGGATAACCCTGCCTTACACCCGTTCCTAACACTGCCCATCCGGACTCTCCGTTCCCCACTCCCATCTGAGCAGTCTGAGACATGTACAGGTTGCGGATTAGCCTCCTTTCCCACCAATCTATTCCTATTTTCTGCAATATACTCATTAATTCCCTCTTTCAAACGCTTTTTCGAAAACTGCGAAACAGGCAAATACGTCCTGATTGTATTCTATATTCCTCTCGATTAATAATCTCATTACCGCAATGGTATCACGCGTACCTCTCCCCTTCCTAAATCCAAACTGATCATCCCCTAAGTAATCATTTGTCCTGCTCTCTATCCTTTTATTTATGATCCTGAGAACAACTTTAGCTGCGTGGGATATCAAACTTATCGTCCAGTAGCCCTCACATGATATGGCATTTACCTTTTTCGGAATAGGAACTAACACTGATCTCACAAAGTCTTCCGGCCAGATTCCTTCCTCATAGATACTACGAATCAGCCCATATAGCTTCTTCCTCCCATATTTTCCTAAACATTTCAGCAGTTCCGCGGGAATGTTATCCACCCCCACGGCCTTATTTAGTTTCATCTCCCTTAATGCCCTTTTTATCTCATCGTCGAGTATGGCTGGACCTAAGCTAACTTCCTCTACGTCATGTTCCATTTCTATGTTTAACCTTGTTGGCCTATGTTCTTTACTATAATGTTCTTCTATATACTCCTTCCATCTCTCTTGGATCTTTCCTGTGTCAGCTATTTTCTAACCCGCCTTATCTTTAACTGTTAGCATATATCTTCCTTTCTTACTTCCCGATAAAGATTTAACTTTGCTGTACAGCGTACCAATTTCACCCTTCCATATCCTCAAACTGCGTTTTTCACCATGCTTATTTTGCTTTATTTGTTGCCCGCCTCAATTTATTGTTTAATTCTTTGTACTTCATTTTACCTAATTCTATATTTACATTCTTCCATTTTTTCCGCTCATCCATCTTTGTAATAATCTCATCCGTGATTCATCTTTGTCTTTTTCTCGTAGACGGTTCTACAGTGTCTTTTGCTGTAGTGTGCTGTAGTGGCCTTCAATGTCACTTTCTTGATTTTTTCTTCGGTAGTACTCAACTCTAGTCTCTCATCCATATTTTTTTGTACAGCCTGTTGATACTCCTTCTTTTTCAATCCATTTAATGCTTCTAAATTCCATTTGCTAACCCGCCGACCCTATCTTATCTTTTTTAAACGGACGCTTCATCTCATAACAACTACATTGAGGGCAGAGTCCGCATCCGCTCCCGGGAGGCTGTGGGAATTTATCACACTGTTTATAAACCTGTGTCTAACTAGGATATAATCTAGCTGATACCTTTCTGAGTCACCTGGTATTTTCCATGTATACCTACACCTTTTGTGATGCCTAATAAAGTGTGGATGATGACTAAGCCCAGTCTCCTACAGAACTTAACTGCTTTCTCCACGCGGTCATTCCTCGTGCCTAAACCGTATTCCCCCACCTCATCACCATCTCTTCCTTCGCCTACCGTCGCATTCCAATCCCCCATCACTATCAAATGTTTCCATGAAGGAACACCAGGTTAAGTCCTCTAATTGGCCGTACATCCTATCGACCTCTTCTTCCTTTTGGTTGCTCGGTGGCATGTATACCTGAATAATAACCAAGTTCGTCGGTTCTGCTTTTAACTCTACTAGTAGTATTCTATCCGTTATCTGCTCTATGTTGACTACGCTTCTTCCTACCTCTTCATTTAATGCTATGGCAACCCCTCGTTGGCTCTCGTCCCAGCCGCTGTATATTATTCTATAGTTATCACTCCAGTACTCCCCGCTATCCTTCCATCTCACCTCCCGTAGACCTAAAATATCTATATTTCACCTTTCCATCTCTCGCTTAAAATTCTGCAATTTCCCAATCCTCATCATTGTCCTAACATTCCACGTTCCTATTTTAACTAATTTAGTCTTCTTCTCCTGCGTCTTCTGTCCTGCTGCTGCCGGTTTTCCCTTGCAATGGTTTCGTGGGACGACGCCCGCGGAAGCCTTGCCGCCCCCGCTGCCGGGCACGACACACGCCCGATAGGGCTGAGTCCCGTAGTTGTCAGGACTCAAAATATCTCTATTGTCCATCATATTTTTCTTGGGAATGATAATTGAGGTGGTTTCCCGTTGCCTTACTCAATAGTGTTTTTAACGTGACACCATCACTTACTGGCCGCCCCACTGGGGTCAGACGCCATTGCAGCCGCCTCACTGAGGAACAGATGCTGCATGGACTACCTTTCGTCTGGCTCCTAACCTTCTACCTATCTGGCATGGGTGACCCCACCAGGAGCAATTATTATTACTCCCGCCAGCACAGCTCTATGGATCATCGGGACGCACAAGCCCTTCCACCACCTCAAGGTTGTGGGCCATGGTAGGGAGTAAAAATAGTAATAAAATACAAAGTAATCAAAGTAAAATAAATAAATTTATAACAGTGTTAGGTACATAACAATATCGTAATACATTGTAGATACATACACGATATACAGTGGAGTACAGTACGATAAATACATATGAATATACAGGCATACATAATAAAGTAATGTATATTTAAGATATCATGTTTTTTGACTTCTTAAATTTGATTTCTTAATATGGTGCAATTTCCAACGCTAGTTCCTCAAATATGCGTGCGGGTATTTGTTTTAGCTTGGATTTTGTATTAGACTTAATATTTTTCAGCAAACCAATTCCTTAGTATGATTTTAAATTTTGGGGATCGGTTGTTCGACAGGATTAAGTTAGCTAAGACATTTCATGAGCCATCGGCGAAGAGTCTTTTAAAGATATAATTTGATAAATTAATCTTTTCCAAGCTTCTGGTTACTCATTTTTGGGTTCATTAACTTACCTCCCTGATACTCTGTGACGTACTAAAATGCTTCCGGATTCCCTGTCAATTTTTCCGGTTATCTTTTCATTTTGAATTTGATTAACGCTTTCCAAAAACTCTTCCTGGCATTCGCCCTAGATATCTTGTAATCATAAGTGATCTTATTCCTTTTGTCACTAGAGATATCATCCCTAATATTTTTCATCCGGGCGTGGCATGGCCTTTGACGTCACATTGCTTTCTCTTGTTATGAATACTATTGTTTACTCTTGCTTCTAATGGGCGGAAACATGATCATTGAAACAGGAGGATAGACATAGTCTGGAGGATTTTGAAAAATGGGTGTGGGGAAAGATGGAGAGGGTACTGTGCAGAGAAAGGAAAATATATGAGGAGGTGCTAGGTATGGAGAGGAAGGAGAAAAGATTGTTGGGAGAAATTATAACGAGGCAGGAAAAATAGTTGCTGGGCATTATGATCGAAAGTAGGATATTAAAGACTGTAGTAGAGGAGAGAATGAAAGGTGAACGATGAAATGGCAGGAAAGGGATAGGGATGTTGGATGGGATGAAGAAAGGAATGAAGTACTCCGAGGTGAAGAGGGACTTGTTGTAGAGTATGATGTTTGTTAGTGTTTGGTTTGGAGAAACAAAATATTTATTTTGTAATTGTATCTATCCAAACCTTCCTTAACCCATATACCTGTATTACGTAATAACCCCCCCTTCCCTCCCACGCTGGTCAACACCCTCCCCCTGCTATGAAGGAATTTATGCGTAGTTGTCTTCTTTGGGAACCACCTGCTAATGAATTTCACCGTCGACACCAAGGTGGTGTTCAAGATAAAGTGTGTGGAATTACAATGCTACTTATTTCGTTTGAATTAACCGTTAATGTCGGCAATTAAGTTTAGAAAGACAATTGTTTGCCTTGTTACAGGGTGAACGATATTAAACGGCATTTGTTATAGCTATTTTATGAACATTTCTGGATAAATTACTATTACACAGGGAGTTATTTTGTTGCCTTTGTGCCGCTGTACACGTTCGTTTTTTCTTTAGTAGATAATTGCAAATTAATTAAAAGAATAACCCTAAAGCAAATTATAATCAAGTTAATTTCCAACGACTTTGCCATTAAATCCAAACATATTTTGCTCCAATGAAACCAACTCCCTTGTCTTTAACTCTATAACGCAGATATATCTTCGAATGGTCGGTCAGTTTCAGTCTAAAGATGAATTACCGCTAATTTTTATTTTTCCGCATTTATATTAATTCCTTAACCTCTGAATGCCTCGCATGCATCCGTCTTATACTGTACCAAGGGCATTTCTAGAATTTAGTTTTCCCTCCTTACATTTCATTTAGAATTCATTGTCACTTAGTATGTCTCTAATTCACTGCAGAACATGATCATGATCCCACAGCGGTACGAATTTACTTGTCTGACTGCTCGGGGCGAGGAGAGGGTATGCTGGGAGAAATCCTCAGAAGGGACGAAAAATGGATGAAGGGCGTTTTGAACGGCATGTGATATTAAAGACTGTAATCGAGGGGAGGATGTAAGGCAAACGAGGAGAGTGCAGGATTAGGATAGGAATGTGGAACGAAATAAAGGGAAGAAGGAACTGATCGTCCTCAGTAGACTAAAACTTGTGGAATTAGCCATTTCTATAATTTCTGGAAAGATTATCCCTGTTAGCATAAATATTTTTGCCAATTTATCTCGTATTTTTTTAATTTCTGCCTTATTTGTTCATTCATGACTTATCATCGAGCTAAAGAAAAAAACTGAATCAGACTCAGCGCTAATGTTCAAAATGCAACGAACGGAGCATTTAATTTTCAGAGCAGTAAAACAAGAAACCTAATTAATTGCTATATTCGATTATTTATTTTCTCTGGATTCAGGGAAATTCCTGCTTTGTTGCTCTAGATTTTTGTTACACCATAGCTTCGTAAGAGAAATGTATCCGCGTCTAGCAGTCTATAGTAAAATTACGGGGTTTTGTGAGAATTTTTAATAAAACATAAGTTTTTACCAGAGAGTGATGCGTAGTTTATTAGAATTAATTAGCGGAATTACCTTTTGCCAAAATTGTTGTTTATTTTATATTTGAATCAAGGATTTAATTCCCATTACCTTACTGCTAATAGCTGGAACTGCTTTTCTCGTCTCTTGGTAGACTACATTCCGAGCATCTTGTCTTTCGGATTCTCGTTTCCCTTGTCCCTTACTCGCTTCCCCGATTCCGCCACCATTCCTCCTTTCGACATTCTCCCTTCAAACCGCCCTCGAACAACACCAGCACATAGCTCATACTCTGGCTCCTCACCGCCATCTTACCACACCTACCGCTCACCGCAGAGGTTCGCATTCCATTCCGACTAGTTTCACTAGCTACCGTTTCCATGTCACATTCTGCGACAGAGGGCGCCTTGTCACCCCCGTAAAACAGCTTTTGCCTTACTAAAGTCTCCAATGTCACCGACTTCTCCATCCACTCATTGTCCGGATTCCCCTAATGAAACCAGTGAGGTATAACCACGGCCACTGTGGCTATACAACTCCAGAAGAATCAGATATCACGTATAATTATGCTGTTTTTCACGGGAGCATGCAAAGTAAACAGCGAGTAAAGTTGCTGCAAAATACTTGTGGTATTAAGAGGCCATAATTTCATTTCCATTAAGATGCTCACTAATTTTCGTCCTGTCTTGACGTATTCCTCGGTAAACCTTACTTCACTTTTTTACTGAATATGTCACTTATGATGTACGGTAACTTAATGCTAAATGATTCCACAGGCAATTCAATTATCATAGCTTTATAGTCTCAATATTACTTTAAAATTTAATTTTTTTTATTTTCCCTTAAAAAATAAAGTAACATTAAAAGACATGAATTAAAAGCACCTATAATCTTGATGTGTAGTTTTTCAGGAGGGTGGTTAGGGACCATAAAAAATCCAGGAATTATCTAAAATACATGCATTTATTCTTTCACTAAAGTTTTGCATTTTTGATCACATAAGGGTATAATCAAAGGAGATATTTTCGTTCTTTTCCCCCGTTCGTCCGCACGTAACTTCCTAACCACGTCTGTAATTCAAGGTTCCAACGTCTCGATATCCATTTTTTGACATTTTGCCATTTTCTACGGTTAATCAGTCCTCAAGTATGATCTAAAATCGCATCTGCTCTTGGGAAACTGCGTGAATTATTCAGCCCCGTGCTTACATTTATGACTAGCTATAATAAAGTGTGATATTGTTCGGAGTCCCCTTAAATTTTCCTTAAACCCCTAAGACTAAAAAGCGGCGCTTAAAACAAGTGTCCGTTAGGATTAAATCCTGTCTCCAGCAGAGCTCAATAGCTTTCTCCCCGCAGCGATTCCTATTCCTAAAGCGCTGTCCCCTGATTCACCACCGCCTCTCCCTTCGCCTGCCAGGGTTCCTTCCACGCTCATAATATTTAATATCGCCTCTAATTGTTCGTATACCCTGTCTATTTCTTCCTCCCTCTGACTCCTTGCTGTCAGGTAGATCTAAATCATGACAACGTACATTAGTGCAGCTTTATGCTCGACTAATAATAATTAAAACAACAACCCATATCTCGGCTGTTCTCTCTGTACCAAGCGTCTTCCTTCCTTATTGCCCACGCAATGCCAGCCCTCGCTGGCTCTCTCGTCCTCCGCTGTATATCATTACTCTACTCTCGTATATCAACCGCTGCAGTAATCACCGCTATCCTTCCGTGTCATCTCGCACTGCCCTTTGAATATCTGCAATTCCTCTCTCCGTCTCCCGCTGTATGTTTTCCAATTTCCATTTCCTCAGCATTCCGATTCCCTTTTCTAACTGCTTTGGTCCTCTCCTTCGTCTTCTCCCCTGCTCTTCGTTCCGATTTGCAAGTATTTCGTGTGATGACGACCGTGGACTCCTCTCCTGCTGCCGGTCACTAGATACGGCCTAGTCTTGCAGTTACCACGGCTCAATTTCATTACTTGTGTTCATCATAAATGTGTGGGATGAACATTGAATTGGATTCCATCCGCCTTCCTCAATTGTGTTTATCGCGTGAAACCTTTTCTCGAACATACGCCGTACTTTGGCCATCCCTACCTTCCCATCGTCTTACTGAGGCTCAGACGCTGCGCGGTCTACTTTTCACGTGGCTCTCACCCTTTCACCTTTTTCCGACATGGATGAACCTACCAGGAGAAATTGGCATTGATCCCCTCAGCAAGACTCTAGTTGTCATCATGACGCACAAGTCCTTCCGCCACGCCGCGTTGTGGCGGAAGGACTTGTCGCGGTCCTTCGATCCAATATCCTCGCTGGATCATTCAATGTATGCTCTACTATCACACAAAATATATCTCAAGACCCTTTTTGGATTGCAACACGCTAGCGGGAATTCCGAGCAGTAATTTTCTCAGTATTATGAACTTTGCATCAATGGAAAGATGACTCTGATGCAAGGCTCTACGAAAGGCTCTATGGTGGTTGACTCTCCTCCTCAACGACAACCCCAGAAAGTTACTGGATCGATCAGATAAACCAATTTTCGCGGCTGATTACGTTAGAGAGAAATTAACAGAAAAATCCAAGAGGATTTAGGAAAAGAACCCAAGTAATTCCCTCCTCGACCAGCTGCGAGGGATGCAAGCTACGTGCAAAAATGATACAAGCCTTAAAGCTCAATGCACACCTTCTACGATCTTGCTACGATGCGGATGCGACAATACCACTCTTTACTATTCCAAACTTATTTCCTAAAATAATTTTGATTACCTCAGTGAAGGGCTCTATCGCTGACCCTAAGAGGAAATACTAATAAAGAAGCACTATGGAAGAAGCAAGTTATTTGCTGGTAAAAATAGCATACAAACTGAGCATTGCTAAAAATATAATTAATTGTATTTAATAGAAAACTCTACTTGCTCAAATATACATTTCATATCTTTATTTATTGAAGGAAATGAAGGAAAATCGAACTGATATCGAAGTAAAACTGCCATCACTATGGGGGGCTTAATTTCAGAATGCATACATTTTGACAGCTACGTTTTTTCGACCAACATTCGTTACTGGTTATCACGGGCTAGTACAAGTACACTACTACCTTGATCAAAAATTTCCCGGAATTTATTCAGAAAATTAAAAATACAAGTTTATTCATCTAAATCTATATTGTCCCCTTCAAAGTAATCCCCATCGACTGCAACACACTTATGCCAGCGCTTGATCCAATCCTCGAAACATTTTTTATATTCGGTTTTCGGTATGTCCATCAGTGCTTCCTGCGATTTTTCCATTACTTCCTCTCGGCTGCTAAAACGCGTTCCCCGTAATGGTTTTTTAACTCGATTGAACAGAAAGAAGTCACAGGGAGCCAAATCAGGTGAATTCGGTGGCTGTTGGATGGTATTTGTTGCATTTTTCGTCAAAAAATTACGAATAATGATAGCACTGTGCGACGGTGCGTTATCATGGTGCAAAACCCACGATTTTTCTGCCCACATTTCTGGTCTCTTTCGGCGAATTGCTTCACGCAAACGTCTCATAACGCCCAAATAATACTCTTTGTTTACTGTCTGGCCTTCTGGCAAAAATTCATGATGCACTACACCGTTGTAATCCATGAAAACCGTCAGCATTGCCTTCTTTTTTGACTTAAAACGACGTGGTTTTTTTGGTCTCGGCTCATTTGGTGAACGCCATTCACTTGCCTGATGTCTGGATTGCGTGTCGTACTCATAAACCCACGTCTCGTCTCCAGTAATGATCCTTTTGATGAATGTGGGATCGGATTCAGCCTCGCAAATCATGTCTTTTGCGATGTCAACACGGTCTCTTTTTTGCATGAAATTGAGGTATTTTTGCTGCTACACGACGGAAACCCAAATCATTAACCACAATGTCTTGGGCGGATCCATAGGCAATGTTCAAGTCCTCCGCTATTTCTCTGATGGTTAATTTGCGGTTATTGACCAACATTTCTTTTACTTTATCAATTTTTTCACCGACTTTCGATGTCGATGGTCTGCCACTGCGTTCATCATCTTCGATTGACTCACGACCACTTCTGAACCGCTCGTGCCACTGGTAAACGACCGTTTTTTTTAGAGAATCGTTGCCGAAACACTTTTCCAACATTTCCAACGTCCGTGCGCCACTAAATCCGTTTTTTACGCAAAATTTAATACAAGTTCGTTGTTGCAAATTTAAATCCATTTCTGAAATTGTAAAAAATGGCCAACACACACAGAGATAGATGTACTCTTGGCTACGTAACTTTTGCAAATGTCAAGTTATGACACTAAGATTTAAAGGGAATATCAACAACAGATGTACCAATTTAACAAAAAAAAACAGAACTCAAATCGGAACGATGGGAGCGCCACACGGTGGTTATTCCGGGAACTTTTTCATCAAGGTAGTATTTTAAATATGATTTTTCGTGTTTAAGATGTTTTCAAGTTTATGATGTTTTCATTCCTCTCCGATAGCGAGCTTAATTTAATGAATGATTGAAATCATTCATTAAATTAAGCTGGCTATCGGAGAGGAATGGTATCACAACTGGGATTTCCATAACCACTTATAAATGTTTTGATATTAACCAAATCTTACTCATCTAGGAAAAAGACATTACATATAAATTATTTCCCCCGAATTAAAATATATATTAATTTGTGGTTTCCATGACAATTATCAATATAATTTTAGTTTGATTTCTGCTTGCGTTAGTGAAAATGAAAGCCTAGCCGACGATATTTTTCGCGAGGAAAATATTTTGAAAAACGAAATCTATCACAACCATAAACGCGCAGTTCGCTATTGAGGGAAACCTTCGGAAGTGAGTTTCCAAAAACTGCACAATTGGTTTCAGAGATTAACAGGTATATATCAATGGAAATGCTTACACAACCCACTAACAGCAACTCCTGAAAAAGGAAATATATCCCAAAGAGGACAAATCATACGCTCAACTTTCTCATAGTTCCTCGTATATAAATTGAGACCAGCGCTATATAAAAACACCAAATACACAAAAATAAGAGAAGAAACTCACACATTTCCAATGTTCTATGGTACAAGTCACCTTTCTGAAGGCAATAAAGGAAGGATCTGAGGAAATAGTTATAACAGAAGGTGCTGCGACGCTAGATGGACGATGAGGGTGGGGAAAGGTTTGTGAGGGGAAGAGTTGGTGGGGGATTTTTAGAAGTGTGTGAATAATATTGAAGGTGTTGGGAGCGGAGGGGGTATGTGAATATCAGGGTAATTTATGTCTAATATTATTACCTGGTTGTATTCAGGAATCCAGGAGCCAGATAAACGCCTTCTCTATTGTTTTGAGTTTGAGCGGAAGGTCAGAGGGTGGGAGGGATGCTAAAATGGATTCACACTAGCATTTAACAAAGGGGTTGCTGTGTTCGGAGTCCTGTTTGGGGATTGAGAGCAAACCAATCTGGGGCGAATTCTACCATGAGCCCCGGTTGTCATTGATTCTAATATTGAGGGGTGTGGGACACTGTCCAATACAAAAGGCAGGGAAAAGTTGGCACTTCAGAAGGTAAACTACGTTGCTTCAAAATTATAAGAAACGGTGAAATTCGTTTATCTAGCTGTGTACTCATTTATTAGCTCTACCAGGCAAGAATGTTGCTGCATTTAAGAAATTAATCTTAGTCTAGAATTCTTAAAATGTTTAATGATTAATAGATAGGTCTTCCCTCTATATATGTATTCTATTTAAGCAAAATATTAGTGTCTTAGCATGAAATTCTCTTGTCGCTCACGCATTATATAGAAAGAACTAAATATATCTCAATTATTAAATAATGTCTGCGCTTAATTGAATGTAATATCAAAGGTTCTTTTGTATCCTCTGCAATTTAGTCTAAAATCTTAATTTGTGATTTTTTCGGCCATAAAATCGGCGTATTTATTACAAGGTCTCATGTATTTCCTGTGTTATGATAGCATGCAAAACTGCATCGGTATAAAAGCTTTAAAAGTAGCCTGTAAACCTTATTTCTTCATAAACCTGCATCCCTATAATCCCTGCGCGTTCCGTGCTTTTGAGTACGTCGGTGAAACTTTACTGCCCATCAAATCCTCGACAACAGCTTGTAAATACGTGGACATGTAGGGCGCAAGTGCTTGTAATACGTGGGAAGAGAGATCTGTTGGTGGAAGCCCATAGAGTATAAAGCCGTCTGAGAGTGTACTTGCAAAACGTCTTGATTTACGACCGTGCTTCGTGTAATGCCTTTTTTTATACCCCCCGCCATTTCCCTACTTCCTCTTTTGCCTGCATGGTGTTTGATGGGGGGCGGAGAGGCAAGCGAACACCTTCCCGCTTCCCCTCCACGCAGCTCTCTTTATAGATGCAGGATCACGCTCCGATGGCGTGGGTTCGAGCCCCACCGAACCGAAAGGGACTCGTCTGTTCCAATGGCCGGTCTAACTACGTTCGGGGGGAGGAGAGGAAAGAGTACGTGCAAATGGGAGTGCTCTTCACCCAATCAGGAACGAGCAAACTAAACCTTTACGAGGCACCGTATAAACAAAACGTTCGTCCGAGGCTCAGTGGCTTTTCTCATCCTGAAGCGTTCGGTGTTTGCAGCTACTCTACCTTGAGCTTCCATTTTATCCTAAAAAAATAAACGACTCTTTTTAACGGTGTTCCCGCTGTGCTCCCAATGGAAGCAGTACTCACGGAGGTTGTGAAGGTTACATGTTTGTCAAATGCTCGTTTTAAGTGATAATTTCATGCTTTTAATCATTCTTTGGCTGCAAAAAACCCTTAGATTGAAATGTTTTCTTGATTAATCTGTGCATAATGCTAGCCTTTGCAGCAACGTATCTGAAGGATCAAATTGCGGCCAAACATTTATTCTTAGCTATTCATTTTTTCCTTTGTACGATATTGTTGTGAAATTTATGTATTTCAAATTTTATAATTATTCAATACATTTTTTGGCTAGATGCGTGTTTTTATATTTGATTATTTAATTTCCCCAATACTTACACCATCTAGATTGATGTTGTTAAAACGAAGGAGCTATTTTGTCCAAATTGTTCCACCTGCGGCAGAAATCATAAAAATGGTGGAGTTCCGTATTTCAGCTGTTGACTCTATTTTAATCTTTCGTGAAATTTTCAAGTTTACAATTATATCCTTTTATTGTTCAGTGCGCGCGTTTGTTTGATTAGGCGTACTGATTTCCATGTTCTTGTTCTTAGTTTCTTGCCATGGGGTTATTTGATTCTTAGTTTGCCTCAAATGTACTTTAATGTCAAAAAACAAAATACATTTCTCACTAGTGGTCAATTTTTTTTATTACTTACATTATCCTAACTGCTTTTAAAGTACATAAACAAATAATACATTGTATTTTATTCACGTCCTCAATCCATGCCAGCCTATATTGGAATAACGTAATTCCATGTAAATTTTTCCAGCAATAACTACGATAGAGTCATATCTGTCATGTAAACACAGGTGTAGGTTTTTAAAACATAGAAACACAAAGAAAGAACACTCAACCATGTAGTTTTGACGTTTCGACGGCTCGACCGTCATCAAAATGACAGAATGATCGAGTCATCGAAACGTCAAAACTACATGGTTGAGTGTCCTTTCTTTGTGTTTCTATGTTTTAAAAATCTACACCTGTGTTTTGTTAAATATTTGTACGTCGCCGAAGTGCGTTCCATTTCGATGAAATTTATATATATATATATATATATAAATAGGGAGTGGATATATATATATATATATATATATATATATATATATATATATATATATATATATATATATATATATATATATCCACTCCCCGGCCTACAACCTTGACGTGGTAGAAGGGCTTGTGCGTTTCGATGACCACTACAGCTGTGCTGGTGGGAGTGATAATAAGTGCTCCTGGTAGGGTCACCCATGCCAGATAGGTCGAAGGTTAGGAGCCAGACGAAAGGTAGTCCATGCAGCGTCTGCTCCTCAGTGAGGCGGCTGCAATGGCGTCTGACCCCAGTGGGGCGGCCAGCAAGTGAGGCTGTCACGTTAAAAACACTATTGAGGAAGGCAACGGGAAACCACCTCAATTATCATTCCCAAGATAAATATGATGGACAATACAGATATTTTGAGTCCTGATAACTACGGGGCTCGGCCCAATCGGCCGTGTGTCGTACCCGGTAGCGGTTGAGGCAAGGCTTCAGCGGGCGTCGTCCCACGAAACCATTGCAAGGGAAAACCGACAGCAGCAGGACAGAAGACGCAGGAGAAGAAGACCACATTAGTTAGAATAGGAACGTGGAATGTTAGGACAATGATGAGGACAGGGAAATTGGAGAATATTAAGCGAGAGATGGAAAGGGGTAATATAGATATTTTAGGTCTATGCGAGATGAGATGGAATGATAGAGGGGATTACTGGAGTGATCAGTATATAATAATATATAGCGGCGGGGACGCGAGCCAACGAGTGGTTGCCATAGTATTAAATAAAGAGGTAGGAAGAAGCGTGGTCAACATAGAGCAGGCAACGGACAGAATACTACTAGTAGAGATAAAAGCAGAACCGACGAACTTGGTTATTATTCAGGTATACGTGCCACCGAGCAACCATAAGGAAGAAGAGGTCGATAGGATATACGACCGGTTAGAGGACATAATCGCGTGTGTTCCTGCAGGGAAACATTTAATAATGATGGGGGATTGGAATGCGACGGTAGGCGAAGGAAGAGATGGTGATGAGGTGGGGGACTACAGTTTAGGCACAAGGAATGACCGCAGGGAGAAAGCAGTTGAGTTCTGCCGGAGGCAGGGGTTAATCATCACTAACACTTGGTTTAGACACCACAAATGACGCAGGTATATATGGAAAATGCCGGGTGACTCAGAAAGGTATCAGCTAGATTATATTCTGGTTAGACACAGGTTTAGGAACAGTGTGATAAATTCGCTCAGCTTCCCGGGAGCGGATGCGGACTGTGACTACAATTTAGTTATTATTATTATTAAATATACACATGTGCTGATAGACAGTGTCAGGTGGGACACAAGTCCCAAATAATCGCAAAAGATAATAGATAAAATCAGCTTTCAAAACACAAATCTCTTTAACAAAACAAGCGAATCCCCATCCCCTTTACAGCCATTAATCAGCAAGAAAAAAAGATAAATTAAAAAAATATTAAGCTATTACATATAATACAATACACCACACATCAATCAAATTATTACATATATACCTTATATCTAGTCTTAAAAGTATACACTCTGTTAGGAAAGGGCTCGAATATTTTTGCAGGTAAGGTGTTCCAATCAACAATTTTTCTATTTAGAAAAGAAAATTTTTTTTATTTGTTCTCTGTGCCCGGCATTTTACCTTAAATTTGTGATCATTTCTGCCTATAAAATTTGGGTTCCCCGCCTCTTTGCTAAGATCTGCCCAAGCTTTCTCCCCCTTCAGAATGCGGAACATTCCACAAAGTCTGCTTACTTTCCTTCTAGTTTGTAGAGGTTCCCAGCCCAGCGTTTCTAGCATGTCAGACACACTCTCCATCCTCCTATGCTTCCCCAGTACGTATCGGGCAGCCTTTTTTTGACCCTTTTCCAGTTTTTTAATATGACCTTCTTCATTAGGGTCCCATACAAGAGAAGCGTACTCTAAAATTGGTCTTACTACGATATCAGTTTTAGTTCCTATTCCGAAAAAGGTAAAGGCTACACCATGTGAGGACTACAGGACAATAAGTTTGATATCCCACGCAGCCAAAGTTGTTCTCAGGATCATAAACAAAAGGATAGAGAGTAGGGCAAATGATTACTCAGGGGATGATCAGTTTGGGTTTAGGAAGGGGAGAGGTACGCTTGATGCCATTGCAGTAATGAGATTATTAATCGAGAGGAATATAGAACACAACCAGGAGGTATTTGCCTGTTTCGTAGATTTCGAAAAAGCGTTTGATAGAGTGAATTGGGAAAAACTAATGAGTATATTGCAGAAAATAGGAATAGATTGGAGGAAAAGGAAGCTAATCCGCAACCTGTACATATCCCAGACTGCTCAGGTGCGGGTGGGGAACGGGGAGTCGGGATGGGTAGTGTTAGGAAGAGGTGTAAGGCAGGGTTGTCCATTATCACCGTTGCTGTTCAACCTGTATGCAGTGGAAATGATTAAAGAGGCATGGCATGGGAAGAACTGGAGGTATAAATGAAAGTGGGCGGGGAATTCGTAAAATCAGTTAGCTTTGGTGATGATCAAGCTTTAGTTTGTCAGTCAGCCAATGGGTTGCAAGCATTGCTGAGTGAATTGGAAATTCAGTGCGACAGGTATGGGATGAGAATCAATATTAATAAAACAAAGGTTATGCGATTTTCTAGAAAGAAAAAGGCTAAGCTTAACATTAAAATAGGAGGGCAACAACTGGAGCAGGTAGAACAATTTACGTATCTCGGTAGTGTTTTGGACCAACACGGTCAAAGTAGTAGGGACGTAAGGAGAAGAATTGCGATAGGCAAAGAGGCTTTTACAATGAGGAGGGGGAGTCGATGAGAGGGACGTTAAGTAAGGATGTTAAGAAAAGACTAGTTAAAAACTTTGATATGGAGCGTAGCTATGTACGGTGCGGAAACGTGGTCATTGAAACAGGAGGATAGACGTAGATTGGAGGCTTTTGAAATGTGGGTGTGGAGAAGAATGGGGAAGGTGAAATGGACAGAGAAGAAAACAAACGAGGAAGTAATTGTTATGGTGGGCGAAGAGAGGGGTATGTTGGGGGAAATCCTATGGGGCAGGAACAGTGGATGAAGGGGGTATTGACTGGCTGCGGAATTTTGAAGACTGTAATTGAGGGGAGAATATTAAGCAAACGAGGAAAGGGTAGGAACAGGATAGGGATGTTTGACGGGTAGAAGGTAGGAAGAAAGTACTCAGAGATGAAGAGGGACCTGATATAGAGTAGGATGCTGGATTTTGAGTGTCGTTAGGAGTCAAAAAATATTTATTTAGGAGCTGTGTCCATTAAAAACCCACCTTAACCGGTAGTTTACCTAATAATATATATATATATATATATATATATATATATATATATATATATATATATATATATATATATATATATATATATATATTAGAAAAATCATTTTTGTGTTTTTTACTTTGAAAAACCTTTATTTTGTTTTGCTATAGTTGGAAAGAGCACATAAAAAATGACCATAATTCTCTGACTCTCTGCCAATCGTCCTGCTATTTCCTCACACCCGTACGTATCCATTAAGCTCGAGAATGCCGTAGGTTTCATTAATATTATTATTTGCTCATGGCATCGGGTGGATAGTGCGAAGTCCCATAAGTTATGCCTCGATTTGTTGGCAGATTATATTGTTCAGTATGAGCGACCCTCAATCCTTGGATTCCGTATCGCTAATTGGATAACAACAAGGCTGAGAACCAAATTTCCGATCAATACCAGTGAATTTACATGCAACTTGCTTACCATTCTTTCAAACTGTCTTACTCTCTTCAAATAATTAAGGCAAACACTGATTTATAACTTTATATATTAAAGAAATTTCAGCCATATTTTGAAGGAGGATAGGTATTACGAATTACGTTGATTTTCGTTTTTTATAGTAATGCTTCAGATAAAATTTGGGTTATCTTTTACAAAAATGTCATAAAAATTCTTCAAAAGTTCGATGTTTTTTAGTTATAAGAAGAAAGGTGTCAAAAAAATGGATTTATAATGCGTCGTTCTTTATTTTTCAATGCATGGAATATAATATTTATCTTTATGTTCGAATTTTAAGTCCAAGTATGTTAGCGCTAGTCATCATATTTGTTTTTGGTAGTTGTACATCTGGCTTTGTGATCGACAGTTCAGCTTAAGCACTTATGTGTTAAGAACATTATAAAATGGGTGTTGTAAAGCTTATGATCCAGCTTTTCATTAGCAGTTTAGGTAACCCTTGGCTGTCTCACTCGCTTCAATACTCATAGAATAACTTCCCTCTTGTCCTCACTTTCCCTGGCGTTTGACTTTCTCGAGACCCGTCTCATTCAATCCCCCTGATCATCATCACCAGGGCACAAGTGGTCAGTAATTGACAAATATTCTTCATTCCCTCCCTAACACTCTCCCCTCTATTTTTCCCTAAGTCTCCATCACTTCCCTTGACCCCGTGGCCTACTCCTCCCGCGCAGCCTCGCCATTGGCCCTTTTATCTTATCGCTTCCCTCGCCTTTGCGGCTCTTTTTGCTCCTTCAAACTTCTCTCACAAAAATATCCTGCAATGTACTGGGCAGCACCCTTCGAATCTTTTCGTACATCTTTCTCCAGCTTTGTATTACATCTCAATCTTCACCCACCCTGACGCAGTGGGTAGCCTTAAATATTTTGCATGCTTAACCTATGTAAAGTTCATTCCTTTACATATGGAAAGAAATACTAGGGGCAGTCGGATGGAAACTGAGCACCCGCCACAACACACACTCTGCCAAAAGCTAGAAGCTGGCTTTTTGCGTATCGAGGCTGCCATGGCTGCGGTAGGAGGAGAACTGCACAGTGACAACTCACAGGCGCACGTAGTTGTTGGGTCATGTCATTGTATGTACACGGTCTAATTGGGGTGGAGGGTGTTCAGTTTTCATTTTTCCGCCCCTCCTTTAATGCAATAAAAGTCTACGAGGCGAAGTGTGACTGTGAGTCCTCACTGCACTCTAATAATGCGACTGCGGCCCAATATTAAATTTTAATAAAAATGAAAGATATAACATTCAAAACCGTCTGGATAAATGTATTCTTTTTCTTTCTGACCGAGAATATTACAAGGAAATAAGGATAATTTAAAACTAATATCTTAGGAATGTATTTAATTTAACTGGTATGTTAATATAAAATTGGTGGGCTTAGTAATTCCCTTGGTGAATTCATGCTGCTTCCGGGAATCACCGTCGTGTGGGTGAGTTGTTTGAACAGTTGCCCATCAACTCACCTACGCGACGGTAATTCCCAGAAGCAGCATGAATTCATCAAATAGACGTCGCGGAAGCCAAAGGATTAATTCCCTTGGTATTAAAATTGGGTGCCCCATATCCTTACAAGATCTAGACTAGTTAATTGTGTCAATGAATGGAGTTACTAATTGCTCTCTTAATTCTGTAGCATATTCTTTCTTCACTAAATACTCATCGCCTTTATTTTAAACTTCTTTCATTTCCTCGTTCAACGAAGCCAAGTTTATTTACTGCGAACCCTCTCTTCCCTTGCACGAGTACTCCCAATTCATGATTGGAATTAGTGAATTTGTTAGTTGGTAGTAGTATTTTTTTACGGAGGTGACCGACAGCTGAGGTCATATGCGCCATAGAGGATGGACAGGAAAGGATGAAGGGTGGAAAGAAACCTGGCGTCGGCATTAGCTTACTCTTTGCGAAAGGCGCCAAGGGGTTCGCAGCCTAACGTCCCATCCGACGGACGTCGTACTCACTAAAAGTGCTCTCCACAAAGCACCTCAAGTAGGGATCGAGATCTTCTTCCCACACCCCTCAATATTAGAATCAATGACAACCGGGGCTCATGGTAGAATTCGCCCCAGATTGGTTTGCTCTCAATCCCCAAACAGGACTCCGAACACAGCAACCCCTTTGTTAAATGCTAGTGTGAATCCATTTTAGCATCCCTCCCACCCTCTGACCTTCCGCTCAAACTCAAAACAATAGAGAAGGCGTTTATCTGGCTCCTGGATTCCTGAATACAACCAGGTAATAATATTAGACATAAATTACCCTGATATTCACATACCCCCTCCGCTCCCAACACCTTCAATATTATTCACACACTTCTAAAAATCCCCCACCAACTCTTCCCCTCACAAACCTTTCCCCACCCTCATCGTCCATCTAGCGTCGCAGCACCTTCTGTTATAACTATTTCCTCAGATCCTTCCTTTATTGCCTTCAGAAAGGTGACTTGTACCATAGAACATTGGAAATGTGTGAGTTTCTTCTCTTATTTTTGTGTATTTGGTGTTTTTATATAGCGCTGGTCTCAATTTATATACGAGGAACTATGAGAAAGTTGAGCGTATGATTTGTCCTCTTTGGGATATATTTCCTTTTTCAGGAGTTGCTGTTAGTGGGTTGTGTAAGCATTTCCATTGATATATACCTGTTAATCTCTGAAACCAATTGTGCAGTTTTTGGAAACTCACTTCCGAAGGTTTCCCTCAATAGCGAACTGCGCGTTTATGGTTGTGATAGATTTCGTTTTTCAAAATATTTTCCTCGCGAAAAATATCGTCGGCTAGGCTTTCATTTTCACTAACGCAAGCAGAAATCAAACTAAAATTATATTGATAATTGTCATGGAAACCACAAATTAATATATATTTTAATTCGGGGGAAATAATTTATATGTAATGTCTTTTTCCTAGATGAGTAAGATTTGGTTAATATCAAAACATTTATAAGTGGTTATGGAAATCCCAGTTGTGATACCATTCCTCTCCGATAGCCAGCTTAATTTAATGAATGATTTCAATCATTCATTAAATTAAGCTCGCTATCGGAGAGGAATGAAAACATCATAAACTTGAAAACATCTTAAACACGAAAAATCATATTTAAAATACTACCTTGATGAAAAAGTTCCCGGAATAACCACCGTGTGGCGCTCCCATCGTTCCGATTTGAGTTCTGTTTTTTTTTGTTAAATTGGTACATCTGTTGTTGATATTCCCTTTAAATCTTAGTGTCATAACTTGACATTTGCAAAAGTTACGTAGCCAAGAGTACATCTATCTCTGTGTGTGTTGGCCATTTTTTACAATTTCAGAAATGGATTTAAATTTGCAACAACGAACTTGTATTAAATTTTGCGTAAAAAACGGATTTAGTGGCGCACGGACGTTGGAAATGTTGGAAAAGTGTTTCGGCAACGATTCTCTAAAAAAAACGGTCGTTTACCAGTGGCACGAGCGGTTCAGAAGTGGTCGTGAGTCAATCGAAGATGATGAACGCAGTGGCAGACCATCGACATCGAAAGTCGGTGAAAAAATTGATAAAGTAAAAGAAATGTTGGTCAATAACCGCAAATTAACCATCAGAGAAATAGCGGAGGACTTGAACATTGCCTATGGATCCGCCCAAGACATTGTGGTTAATGATTTGGGTTTCCGTCGTGTAGCAGCAAAAATACCTCAATTTCATGCAAAAAAGAGACCGTGTTGACATCGCAAAAGACATGATTTGCGAGGCTGAATCCGATCCCACATTCATCAAAAGGATCATTACTGGAGACGAGACGTGGGTTTATGAGTACGACACGCAATCCAGACATCAGGCAAGTGAATGGCGTTCACCAAATGAGCCGAGACCAAAAAAACCACGTCGTTTTAAGTCAAAAAAGAAGGCAATGCTGACGGTTTTCATGGATTACAACGGTGTAGTGCATCATGAATTTTTGCCAGAAGGCCAGACAGTAAACAAAGAGTATTATTTGGGCGTTATGAGACGTTTGCGTGAAGCAATTCGCCGAAAGAGACCAGAAATGTGGGCAGAAAAATCGTGGGTTTTGCACCATGATAACGCACCGTCGCACAGTGCTATCATTATTCGTAATTTTTTGACGAAAAATGCAACAAATACCATCCAACAGCCACCGAATTCACCTGATTTGGCTCCCTGTGACTTCTTTCTGTTCAATCGAGTTAAAAAAACCATTACGGGGAACGCGTTTTAGCAGCCGAGAGGAAGTAATGGAAAAATCGCAGGAAGCACTGATGGACATACCGAAAACCGAATATAAAAAATGTTTCGAGGATTGGATCAAGCGCTGGCATAAGTGTGTTGCAGTCGATGGGGATTACTTTGAAGGGGACAATATAGATTTAGATGAATAAACTTGTATTTTTAATTTTCTGAATAAATTCCGGGAAATTTTTGATCAAGGTAGTAGTGTACTTGTACTAGCCCGTGATAACCAGTAACGAATGTTGGTCGAAAAAACGTAGCTGTCAAAATGTATGCATTCTGAAATTAAGCCCCCCATAGTGATGGCAGTTTTACTTCGATATCAGTTCGATTTTCCTTCATTTCCTTCAATAAATAAAGATATGAAATGTATATTTGAGCAAGTAGAGTTTTCTATTAAATACAATTAATTATATTTTTAGCAATGCTCAGTTTGTATGCTATTTTTACCAGCAAATAACTTGCTTCTTCCATAGTGCTTCTTTATTAGTATTTCCTCTTAGGGTCAGCGATAGAGCCCTTCACTGAGGTAATCAAAATTATTTTAGGAAATAAGTTTGGAATAGTAAAGAGTGGTATTGTCGCATCCGCATCGTAGCAAGATCGTAGAAGGTGTGCATTGAGCTTTAAGGCTTGTATCATTTTTGCACGTAGCTTGCATCCCTCGCAGCTGGTCGAGGAGGGAATTACTTGGGTTCTTTTCCTAAATCCTCTTGGATTTTTCTGTTAATTTCTCTCTAACGTAATCAGCCGCGAAAATTGGTTTATCTGATCGATCCAGTAACTTTCTGGGGTTGTCGTTGAGGAGGAGAGTCAACCACCATAGAGCCTTTCGTAGAGCCTTGCATCAGAGTCATCTTTCCATTGATGCAAAGTTCATAATACTGAGAAAATTACTGCTCGGAATTCCCGCTAGCGTGTTGCAATCCAAAAAGGGTCTTGAGATATATTTTGTGTGATAGTAGAGCATACATTGAATGATCCAGCGAGGATATTGGATCGAAGGACCGCGACAAGTCCTTCCGCCACAACGCGGCGTGGCGGAAGGACTTGTGCGTCATGATGACAACTAGAGTCTTGCTGAGGGGATCAATGCCAATTTCTCCTGGTAGGTTCATCCATGTCGGAAAAAGGTGAAAGGGTGAGAGCCACGTGAAAAGTAGACCGCGCAGCGTCTGAGCCTCAGTAAGACGATGGGAAGGTAGGGATGGCCAAAGTACGGCGTATGTTCGAGAAAAGGTTTCACGCGATAAACACAATTGAGGAAGGCGGATGGAATCCAATTCAATGTTCATCCCACACATTTATGATGAACACAAGTAATGAAATTGAGCCGTGGTAACTGCAAGACTAGGCCGTATCTAGTGACCGGCAGCAGGAGAGGAGTCCACGGTCGTCATCACACGAAATACTTGCAAATCGGAACGAAGAGCAGGGGAGAAGACGAAGGAGAGGACCAAAGCAGTTAGAAAAGGGAATCGGAATGCTGAGGAAATGGAAATTGGAAAACATACAGCGGGAGACGGAGAGAGGAATTGCAGATATTCAAAGGGCAGTGCGAGATGACACGGAAGGATAGCGGTGATTACTGCAGCGGTTGATATACGAGAGTAGAGTAATGATATACAGCGGAGGACGAGAGAGCCAGCGAGGGCTGGCATTGCGTGGGCAATAAGGAAGGAAGACGCTTGGTACAGAGAGAACAGCCGAGATATGGGTTGTTGTTTTAATTATTATTAGTCGAGCATAAAGCTGCACTAATGTACGTTGTCATGATTTAGATCTACCTGACAGCAAGGAGTCAGAGGGAGGAAGAAATAGACAGGGTATACGAACAATTAGAGGCGATATTAAATATTATGAGCGTGGAAGGAACCCTGGCAGGCGAAGGGAGAGGCGGTGGTGAATCAGGGGACAGCGCTTTAGGAATAGGAATCGCTGCGGGGAGAAAGCTATTGAGCTCTGCTGGAGACAGGATTTAATCCTAACGGACACTTGTTTTAAGCGCCGCTTTTTAGTCTTAGGGGTTTAAGGAAAATTTAAGGGGACTCCGAACAATATCACACTTTATTATAGCTAGTCATAAATGTAAGCACGGGGCTGAATAATTCACGCAGTTTCCCAAGAGCAGATGCGATTTTAGATCATACTTGAGGACTGATTAACCGTAGAAAATGGCAAAATGTCAAAAAATGGAAGATGTAATGTAAGGATGTAAGACGCTGGAGATGCCGCCAGTTGATTACTCACGAGAGGATTGGTTTTGTTTCAGAAAGGAAAGACGCACCCCCGATGCCATACCAGCAATGGGATCACTAACAGATAGACACATAGAATTCAAACAAGTTGTATGACTATTATTTGTTTCTCAGGTCAATTGATGTGTATGCATTGAGATGGCTGTCGTTATAGTAAATTGGTTTAGAGTTGATGGAAGTATTGGAGAAAGTTGGAGTAGAATGTAGCCATAGGTGAATTATCTGAAATCGGGACGTCTCCTCCTTTGCTTGGGTTTAAATGAAGAGTCATGATTGGCAATGCTTTGGTGAGCCGCGGGGTTGCCCATTATCACCTCTGTTTTTCAGCGTACATCCGGAGAAGCAGTAAAGAGCATGAGAAGAACTACAGATAACAATGGACGTATGAGGACACTTGACAAAATTAATTAGGTTTGCCTATGATTAGTTTCACTTTGATTGATAGCAAATAGATTGCAAGCGTTGTATTTTATATTCCTCTCGATTAGTGATCTCATGACTCAATGGCATCGCGCGTGCCTCTCCCCTTCCTAAACCCAAACTGATCATCCCCTAAGTAATCATTTCCCTTACTCTCTATCCTTTTGTTGATGATCCCGAGAACAATTTTGGCCAAGTTGGAAATGAAACTTTTTTTTCTGTAGTCCTCACATATTGAGCCATTACCTTTTCAAGAGTAAGAACTATTTTGACCTGACGAAGTCTTCCGGCCAAATTCCTCTCTCATAAATCTACGAATTAGTCCATAAAAACTCTTCCTCACGTTTTCCTAAACCTTTAAGAGTTACAGTTCTTCTATAAATTCCTTTCATCTTTCTTGGGTCATATCTAATTCCACTAATATTTTCCCTGGCTTATCTCATATTAATGTACAAAATTTCCATATTTACTTCCTGAGAGTGTTTTAATTTTCCAGTATTGCGCATCAATTTTACCCTTCCTCAATAAACTTTCCGTGCCCTCGGTCATCCATTATGCTTCTTCTCTCTCTATTTTACCTGCCTCAATTAACTATCGAAGTCTTCATGCTTCCTTCTGCTGAAAACTGTGTTAATATCCTTCCATTTCCTTCATACGCTTATTTTATGATTATCTCTTCCATAATATACATGGTTTCCTTGTCCTCATCCGAATTAAAAGTTCCTATAGTGTCTTTTGCGATTTTCTACATCCTTTTATTTATATATTTCCAATTTTCCTCGATAGTACCCAGCACTTTTCCCTCACTCATGATTTTCTCTACAGCCTGCTGATACGCTTTCCTTTTTAATCCAGCTAATGCTTCTGCATTCCGTTTCCTAAGCCTTCTTCTCTGCCTTATCTTTTTGAAACGGACGCTACACTTCATAACAACTAAATCGTGGTCAGAGTCCGCATCCTGTCCCGTGATACTGTGTGAAATGATCACGCACGCAATGATATTTTCCTAACAATCATTTACTTTAATTGACACCCCCTTTTTGTGTCCCCTAGCATTTTCAACGTATACCTACACCTTATTTAGTTTCTTAACTCTGTATTATTTTTGAGTAACCCCTGCCTAGTCTCCCGGAGAACTCCATTGCTTTCTCCGCGCAGTTATTCCTTGCTCCTATAACGTAATTACCCACATCTCATCAACATCCCTTCCTTCGCCCGCCATTGCGTTACTCTCCCGTATCACTATCAAATGTTTGAGCATAGAAAACAGTTATTTATGATATTTGCAATTGCATAAATCGGGGCCTCGCCTTTTACTTAGGGCATGAATGAATGATTAGGGCGTAAATTATACTTTCCAAAACTCTAAAAATTCCTAGCTTGGTTGCAGGCACCACAAGGAAGTCTTACGTTCCAATGCAACAATTTCAGAGTGCAAAAACCATTCACCTTGACCGGGGATCGAACCCGGACCCCTTTATGTCCGGTCTAGTGCTTTAGCCAGTTAAGCTGTCGAGGCGTCCTGTTAAACTCTGATGTTGTTGCATTATGATGAATATTAGCGGATGACTCCGTTAAAGGTCACTGTTGCGGCATCCCCTGCAGTTTCTTTGGAAGTCTCCTAAGGCATGTCCGCTTTAACGGTTAAAATGATCTCTCCTCAAGATTGTTTCTATAAATTAAATCGCTATTATCACTATTGGCATTTAGGGCATAGCTAAGACAATATGTAAACCGATGATGCATGAATCGGGGGTAAACTGTGGCATTTAAACTGCGCCCTCAGTTGTGCTACCTCTCGGTTGCTTCATTCTTTGGCCGGTATCTCGCAATGTCTCTCTCGTATTACGTGCTACTGCTCGAACTGTTTGACTCTAGCGCAGCGGTGGCCGCTTAATAAACTAACAAACTTCTTCAAAATATAGCGGCCTCATGCGCAAGAATGAATATCGTAAATAAAGGGTCACACTAAAAATCAATTCCTTGGTATTACCTACGCTTAAAGGCAATATATTTCTATAGAATTAAAAATGCTGGGGCTTTTTCACCACAAATGTGATATTTTATTTTTTTGAAAAAGCTTATTTATATTTCATTTTGAGATTGATAATCCCATTGAATCCAATGAGTGCGACTGTGGTAAAGCTGTTATTACTTTTATTATTAAGCTGAAAAGGAAACCTTCTCTGTAAAGAAATTGTATACTACGGGAATATAATAATTGTAGGTATATTTCTTCCAAAATATACATGGCTCTGGGTATTATAAAAATCAACCTTTTATCAGTTTAATCATGATCAATCGTTTTTTTTATTTTTTAGGTAAATTTATCCTCAAGACCATCAATAGCATTATTCCAATTTTATGCCTAAATATTTGTAATTATATCTAAATAATTATGAATTTAGCTTGCCAATTCTGTTGCAACGAAATCTTGGCTGATCCAACATGTTACTGATAGTGAACAAAACGATGTTTGGACAAAGTTCAACAATGTCATTAAGCTTTCCAGCTAAAATCGGTATCCAGCTGAATGTATTTCTTCCACAGTCAAAGTCTTTTTTTCGACGTAATATAGCAGTGCGTTTCAATTCCTTTTATTGTGCGTGCCTTTCTTCGTCTTATGAATTTATTATTTTGAGAAATTGATTTGCACAATAGGAATTGAAAATGCAAAATAAAAGAATACTTTACTAGTATCGAGATGGTGCGGGGGCTAACGTACTGGCTTCCCACCCTGAGGGCGCGGGTTCAAATCCCGGCGGTGTTGAATATTTTTCAGAGGTATCTCGATCCCTACTTGAGGTGCTTTGTGGAGGGCACTTTGAGTGAGTACGCCGTCCGTCGGATGGGACGTTAAGCCGCGGACCCCTTGGCGCCTTTCGTAAAGAGTAGGCTAATGCCGACGCCGGGTTTCTCTCCACCCTTCATCCTTTCCTGTCCTTCCCCTATGGCGCAAATGACCTTAGCTGTCGGTCGCCTCCCCTCAAAACTACTACTACTACGAGAGTCCATGACTTGAGCATTGTGTTTCAGTCTAAATTCATATGTTGTGTGATGTTAAGTCTGAAGTACTTCTCGAATAAGGCAGTCATTCAAAAATGATTATTCCGTTAAAATATTCGCATATGATAAAGTATTGCTTGGCTTTTATTTACTTCTTGGGAAATTGGCAATTATCATTGATATGCGCATTCATATATTCAATTTTCATAAATCGTTATTAATATTAGCCATGATAGCTGGATTTAAGTCAATTGCTGAGAAATATATTATTATCTGTTGAAGAAATTCATCTCAAGCATTCCATGAAATTAAAGTTCCTGAAGGTCAAAGTGCTCCGACGAAAGTGTGCTGCAGTGCCCACGGTAGAATCCCGCCGATCACTAGCAACCCCGTCGAAGGAGAGCGAATGTTGGTTGGGTTGAAGGATGGAGCGGCCGGGCTTCGGTCCAGGTGACGGCATTCTTACGGGCCGCAGAAATTGGTTGACATTTGACCTAGTTTCATCATTTCAATTTATGGGTCCATTTCCCAGGACGGAATTTAGCTTTCCTTAGCTAAGCAAAAAATTACTTTTTGAAGATTTTTTTTGTTTGTATTTGTACTAAGCTATCCTATTTGAGTAATATTTAAGTTCCCCAGATATCATCAATGCAATTAAACGATTTTTCTGTGGTACTTAGGCATTAATACTGAAATTTCAGTGAATAATGTTTTAATTTTGAATCGACATTTAAAATTTTCAAGAGCATATGCGTTCGACAATAAGCACAGTGTAGCTACATAAAAGGTTTTACTCAGTACGATAATAAGATGGTTTCCAACTCGTATGCGGTAGAAAGTATTTTTAAGATTATTTATTATGATTTTAAAGGTTTATGTCGTTCTATCATAAAATCGTTCCCGTAAACGTAGTTATTCGGGAGCGACAATAAAACCCCATTATTACTTGAGCTAGTTTTTTTAGTCACTTTCCCCATGAAGACATGCTAATGTCGTCAGAACACGTTTTGAGGAATCTCGCATTTTATGGCATCCGCATGCCAATTCTGAGTATTAATTAAGAATTCCGTATCTTTGAAAGTCGGCTGGTTACCGGTATGGATTTCTCCCCGCAACTCCTCCCATTTGGAAATTTTTTCACCACGTCCCATTCCTCAGTAACTAGCCGCTGCTCTCCTTTCTAGGCGCCCGATTCCTTCACACTGTAGTTCAAATAAAGAGGCACACATGGAGATGCAAGGCTCTATGCTTCCTTCTTGTAAAGTTGAAATTCACTTCCTCCGTATCTACTCTTGTTAGTGTTACGGTTGCATATAGGGCACGTTTCGGAGATAACTGGAAAGTTAGTTGTCAATTCCAATCTTACCAACCAATTTATCAAAGACGATATTTTTATATTTAAACCTTTATTCCATTCATGAAAAACAAGACGTTGGCTAATGAAGATGCTTTCAATGTTCTTTTTTTTTAAATTTCATACATTAGAAGGGTTTGGAGGAGAATGGAGAAAAGTTAGCTGTAGAGGCAAAGAAGAGGTTTCATCGTGAAACAGGAAGGTTTCAAAGAGTGTGTCGGGTGACATTTGAATACAAAAAAAAGAGGATTAATATTATCACTAGGTGGCAAACATTATCCAAAGAAGTCAGTAATTTTATTTCCAAATGTTTTATTCTTAGTTGTTTTATATCTTCTTAATCAAAGCCTGTCTGGTCATAACTTACCTCGTTACTCTTGAAAGAAAATGCAGATGGCATGACGGTCAACATGGATTTTGGGAAAAATGGCGCCGTTGCCATTGGATTTACTTTCTTGTGGAAGCTGAAAATAGTCTGCAATGAAACTGGACTCTTAGTTCCATTAAGCTCCTGGAATGACCGTGTTTCTTTTGTAACTGGTTCTCTTCGGTGTATAATATTATAATAGAATACTCGGAGATATGCTCCAGCGATTGCGTTTTGGGAACCGTCATCTTATCTGAAGGAGATCCAATAGAACCAGCGAAAACAATTTATTACTACGATTTGTGATTGCTGGCCGAGATAAACTGTTAATGTATTGATTGCATGAATCTTTATTCGGATAATTGTCACGCTATTGGATCGTATAGTTAATATTTTTACAATTTCCTAGTCTCGCTGCTCTTTTTAATTATAAGTATCATGGTAGCTTTAACAATAACTAAATGAAAGATCTTGTCATGGAGAAGGTGGAATCCTTCGATTGCTATAAGTCGCTAGAAAGATAATAGTCTTAACAAATTCCAAAGAAACTGCGGGAGATGCCGCAACAGTAACTTTTTAACGGAGTCATCCGCTAATGTGCATTTCAATGCAACAATTTCAGAGCGTAAAAATCATTCGCCTTGACTGGGACTCGAACCCAGATCCCTCAATATCCGGTCGAGTGTTCCCAAAATTTCAGAGTTTAAGAGGACGCCTCGGTAGCTTAAGTGGCTAAAGCACTCGACCGGATATTGAGGGATCTGGGTTCGAGTCCCAGTCAAGGCGAATGATTTTTACGCTCTGAAATTGTTGCATTGATAATAGTCTTAATTTAAATGGTTCAAAATTACACCGCCCCTTTACCGAGTGAATGGTTTGAATTATTTCCTTTAATAATTAAAAATGAGTGGTTTTCAATTAAGTCTAACTGAGTGAAATGTCAGGGAAAACGAACCATGAAGATAGGCAGAGAATATGGATGTGTACAGAAGCTTATACCACAAACTTTCAATAACAACAAAGCAACACAATAACTTAGTTTCAACTGTAGACAGAGTCACAGATTGTCTAGCTGTGACGGCGTAGCCTATTTCCAGGTGCTACCTCAAACGAATTGTGATATTTTACACACATCTAAAAACTAAGTGAGAGCGTACAGCTTTGAGTGCCCAGGCGATTGGAGCGGGGAAGATAAACCTGCTATATCCTGATTTATAATCGAAGAATATATCACTACGCTGATAATTTTAATTTCATTAAGGAAATGGATGAATACGAACGTATTATATTGTAGCAGGAGAATAGGTCAAATGTTGTGGCACCTTTAACTTTGCTAATGACATTTTCTACGATTATATTATTGGCGAGAGAGGATCGTAATTCTAATAAACCAACTCACATTCATCAATACACAATGCATTAATACACGTCTCTGAGAAATGAAAATTTTCTCGTGACGTGATTACGCTATTCCCGTGCTTCTCTGCCCCAAAAAACGTTTTCGTTCTTGCGACGTGGTCCATTAGCTTTTCATCTCGCAATCCAAGGGCACAGACTTGAAACACATTTGGGCCAATAAAATACTCTTGACATAAGTCCGCTCAAACCCAAATCAATGGGCTGGTGGACGGAAAAACATGATATGTCAATTTTTAGGGACTTTCACATACAGTTCATTTGTGCATCAAATACTCCAGCGCTTAATACGTTTTTTTTTCAGATTTTCTTGCTATGGAGGCAAGGAGAATAGTTCAAATAAGAAGCCAGCAAAAAACTAGTGTAAATTCAAAGGGAAAGACTTGGAAAAATCAAATACCAGACCACATATGACAGATATGAAGGCAGCGATTTTGAGGTCACAGCGCTAGTTGATATATTAAGAGTCGTTTTGAAATGATAATATGTCCTTTTTATTCGTAGTGGTTAGCTGTTGTACGCATTAATACCGCTAATATTTGAATTTCGAGAGTGAAAAATTGATGCCTCGAGAACTAGGTCATAGGATATAATCGCCGGGAATGATAATAAGAAATGATGAAACAATGTATCGTCGAAACAGCATCCCTAACGTCTATTCATGCGATGACAAATATTTACAGATCCCGAAACATGGAATGTTTTTTGTGGCAATTGCACCAGACGTGTGAAGGATGGAGCTTGAGTTTGGATGCGCCGCGGACGCATTCCCATATTACCACTCACCTTCAATGTGCCCTCCCATTGCCATCATTATCGCTGTCTTTAGCCTCGAAATCTTCGGACCCCCTTCTCTCACCCAATAATCCACCTTATCTTCACCTCCCCAACTCCACAAAGTGATTCGTTTGACCTTGATCTCCTTACAACTGACCTCTTGACCCCACGAGGCTGGTCTCGTCTCGGTCTGCCATGAGCCTTCATTTCCTTCCCAATCGTCGGGTTCTCCTCGTGGTATCAAGATTGCTGCTTTTATGCTTCTGTGTTAATAAATTGCTGGTAAGAATTTCATCTACAATGAGCGCAATATATCATAAAGTGTACACGTATATCATATGATTATTAACTTTACGGATATAAATCTTTTTATAAATCTTTACTTCATTGGCGGTAATATCTTGGTCTTTCCTCGAATCTAGATGTGGCCAGTTAAAAGCAACCCTACCTTCCCTTTTTTGTTCGTTTTGATTGCTTTTAACCAATTTTCATAATTTATTGAACCTCCAAGCAACCCTTTGGCTCTTTGTAATTCGCGAAATTACTTTCGAGTAATATGCATTTCCATTGTGAGTGTTATGCTGTCCCTAGATATCTCCCTTTCATTGTTTGGTTTCCATGAAGTGAGTCGTTTTCTTGTTGCGTCGAATATTTGAATTGATTGGGAATTCATGACGCTCCACTTCCCTAGAGGCTTACTCATAGCTCTCCTGGTACATTTGAGCCTATTTTAATCAGAATTCACCGTTGATACATCCAGTATGCATGCATAGTACACTGTATGTACGCTCATAAGGATGGATGGACGTAAAAAAATATCTCCCGATGAGTTTACAATTTTTTCAGCGTAAGTTGCATTATAACCTCACCTTAAGTTGTTTGAGGCTCATTAACTGCTCTTACAAACGATTAATAAGTTTTTTCTCTGGATCTGAAAAACTAGAAGATTATCAGCTGCATTTATGAACTTATTAGATCTCTTTTGGTGCTATTTTATTTTATTATTAGATTCCCAGAGGGGTGTTGACTCATAGGTTCGTAAATATTCGAAGTTAGAAATATTTATTTGAATTGACTCCTAGTGAGCTGCAGCGAACACTAGACCTAATGGCAGCGAGCGGGAATATATATATATCCTTTTGGGGCATGTGGCAGAATAAATCTTCCCTGTAGGTGTCAATCGTGGCCAGACTAACCAGGATGCTTAACCAAGGAGGCGGAGAAACAATCTCTAAAATAGTTCAATTATTAATTAGTAATTGAGATGAATGGCGTAGAAAATTCATTAAAAATTATGGTGGAATGTAATAAGCCTTAATTCGAAAGATATGTACGTGGTCAAAATCACAATTACAAATACAAAAATGAGCAGTTTCATTACGACAGCATGCATGATTAATCAGTTTGTGTAGTAAAATTCCTTTTCGTATGCAACTCAAAATCAACAGACTAAAATGACCGCCTGTTTCAAATTAAATTATTTTACTTTCCAGTGATTCTTGTTGCACACCTTTCGTGGTCCTTCAGTATTAGTGATGTCTCAAATTTTGCCATCCGTAATTTAATTGTTTGGATTTGATTTTCAATGAAGAAACATATTTTACATTTAAACTCTCTGCTCTTTAGGGGATGAAGTTATTGAAACAAGAATTTTCTTTTTAGCCTCGTTAAACGAAATGACAAACATTTATGGGTGCAGGTTCTGCGTCTACTGTTAGCCGGTAAAAACGAGTGTTAGAAGTTTCCTTTGGACTTTTTCCGCCACATTGCTACGAGAAAACGCAAGTTGAACCCTCTGAATGAGGTTGTAGGCTCTCGATTGATAAAAAAACCTTGCAATGTTTCTTTGCTGAATGAAAATCAAGGTTATTATTGACTTCCTCATTCTACTGTGTCATCAAGAGAACTTTACACGTGTCGTATCCTCCGAATTCTCGATTGAGTAGCCGCTGAAATGAAAGACGATGAAAGGGAAATCAGATGGAGAAATGGAGAACAGAGAGGCACAGGCCTAAGAGGTCAAGATCCTTGTAGAATACATTGGGCAGCACCAACTCTTAGAGACTGGCTTTTCTTTAACCGGAAGTATGGGTCCACGGTAGGCGTCCCAATGCACGAGCCAATAGCGTTTTACAAGGCGCTTTGCTGCCTCACCACATGCTTGGGAAACAGATCATGACCATTAAATTTTTGAAAATGTTTAAAACAATATCAGTTGCGAGCCTCGTGAAAGGGAATCCTAGTCGATGAGTAACAACTAAAAAAATAGCCTTTATCTAGCTTAGTTTTCAAGTTTTTAATGAAACATTTCTTTTGAAAACGATGTATTTCAATCTTCCGTGTGTCATACTACCTTGATCAAAAATTTCCCGGAATTTATTCAGAAAATTAAAAATACAAGTTTATTCATCTAAATCTATATTGTCCCCTTCAAAGTAATCCCCATCGACTGCAACACACTTATGCCAGCGCTTGATCCAATCCTCGAAACATTTTTTATATTCGGTTTTCGGTATGTCCATCAGTGCTTCCTGCGATTTTTCCATTACTTCCTCTCGGCTGCTAAAACGCGTTCCCCGTAATGGTTTTTTAACTCGATTGAACAGAAAGAAGTCACAGGGAGCCAAATCAGGTGAATTCGGTGGCTGTTGGATGGTATTTGTTGCATTTTTCGTCAAAAAATTACGAATAATGATAGCACTGTGCGACTGTGCGTTATCATGGTGCAAAATCCACGATTTTTCTGCCCACATTTCTGGTCTCTTTCGGCGAATTGCTTCACGCAAACGTCTCATAACGCCCAAATAATACTCTTTGTTTACTGTCTGGCCTTCTGGCAAAAATTCATGATGCACTACACCGTTGTAATCCATGAAAACCGTCAGCATTGCCTTCTTTTTTGACTGAAAACGACGTGGTTTTTTTGGTCTCGGCTCATTTGGTGAACGCCATTCACTTGTCTGATGTCTGGATTGCGTGTCGTACTCATAAACCCACGTCTCGTCTCCAGTAATGATCCTTTTGATGAATGTGGGATCGGATTCAGCCTCGCAAATCATGTCTTTTGCGATGTCAACACGGTCTCTTTTTTGCATGAAATTGAGGTATTTTTGCTGCTACACGACGGAAACCCAAATCATTAACCACAATGTCTTGGGCGGATCCATAGGCAATGTTCAAGTCCTCCGCTATTTCTCTGATGGTTAATTTGCGGTTATTGACCAACATTTCTTTTACTTTATCAATTTTTTCACCGACTTTCGATGTCGATGGTCTGCCACTGCGTTCATCATCTTCGATTGACTCACGACCACTTCTGAACCGCTCGTGCCACTGGTAAACGACCGTTTTTTTTAGAGAATCGTTGCCGAAACACTTTTCCAACATTTCCAACGTCCGTGCGCCACTAAATCCGTTTTTTACGCAAAATTTAATACAAGTTCGTTGTTGCAAATTTAAATCCATTTCTGAAATTGTAAAAAATGGCCAACACACACAGAGATAGATGTACTCTTGGCTACGTAACTTTTGCAAATGTCAAGTTATGACACTAAGATTTAAAGGGAATATCAACAACAGATGTACCAATTTAACAAAAAAAACAGAACTCAAATCGGAACGATGGGAGCGCCACACGGTGGTTATTCCGGGAACTTTTTCATCAAGGTAGTATTTGGCAATGCGTGCAGGTTATTTTATTTATTGTTTCAATTGTGTTAGGTATTTCCAATTCTTAGCTTCATAAAGGTAGCTAAACGATTGTTTCTAGATAATACATGAAATATTGGTTCAAATCGAGAGTATTACTTACTTATTCCTTAGGCTTCCGCGACATTTATCTGATGAATCCATGCTGCTTCCGGAAATTACCCTCGCTTCCTCGAATTACCCACTTAATTATTTCAGAGCAATATATTTTTGCGTTTTGATGAAATTCAGGGATCAAATAGCAGGATGGACTAAAGAAGAAGTTTAACGGCAATCAGATGAAGGTGCAAATGGAAAACATTGAAACGTGAAAAGAAGAAATTCTTCGCGCATGCGTTTCAGACACCGTAGTTTAAAAAAGAAGGTGGGGCAAGAAAAAGTGAATAAGTAAGAACAAGGGATCACGTTCACTTTGGAACATGTGGCCGATGAAACGGGGAACGAGAGCTGGGGGGAATAAAATGAAGACTTACGGGGGTCATCAAATAGTGAGTGAAAAGCTGTACAATACTATTCTTGGGAATACATTATGAATTTTCAGGGATCCTAGCATAGGATTAATCTTAGTATTCAAGACCATCGGTATTATAAATAAGCCATTCCATTTGACTAAGACCTTTACCCCATTAATTAGACTAATTGGAGAGAGATGCAATGGGAACATTGTCTTGTCCAAACAAAACGATCCGACGGGCTCAAATGGACGGCAGAGCAGTGTTTATTTACATTCCAAATGGCATTCTGAGAGTCTTCCCCACCCCCAACCCTGAATCGATGCCGAATCCCTAAATGCGGTCGTGCGGTGGTGCAGAGATTTGTCGTCCCGCACGTACGAGTACCCCTGCCGGGTGTTATGCCGCAGATCCGCAAGCCAGCCATGAGGTTCGATGGATGTAGGGACGCGGCGGCGAAGGCTGCAAAGGGCCGGGAGGTGGAAGGGTGTCCCGGCGGGGGGAGAGGCAGTAGGGAGTGCAGAGTTGGAAAAATCCCCTCTCGCAGAAAAAAGAAGTAATGCGAATTAGCGATTTAGAAGCCATATTTTGGTAACCCCTCTTCGTATCTGTCGCCGCCCCTCCTGGCCCTGGCACGGGGAGGGAGGAAAATATCCTCCTCCGATTTTTCTCTTTTTAGAACGCCATCAATCCCCCCCCCCTCACTAGTAGCCCTCCACTCCCAATGCACCGCCCACGACACCCCTGGCGCATCACTTCCCTATCCTTCTCCAACCCTCTTCGACCCTCGCATCTCTTTCCCATGTCCTTCATTCGTCGACACACTTGTCTCCATCCTCTTACTCCCTCCATTCCATTACGTCGTCCTACACATTTCACTACTATTTCTATTGCCATGCTGCTTAATCGGCAAGCTAGGGAATGGGCTCGTTTTTCCCTACCGTTTGTACCTTTTCCGTTCCCCCTGGTAATCTTTGGTCTCCTGACAGATAGCGTAAACGGTAAGATAAAATATCATTGTAAGATGCAAAACGTTAAGTGTCTCAATGCCTAAAAATGTTTTCCGGCGATATTATTTTAAATTTGACAGAATTAAATTTAATTTTTTTCATTGACTGATGGGCGCACAATGATGGATATGGAAACTCTTGATACGGATATTGCTAGAATAGGCTATTATTACTTTTGCACCTATCGGCGGCAAAAATGAAAACTTCAAGATGGCGTTAAAGGAATCGAGATTCCGTTTGCAAATGAAAGTCGATTTGAGGAGCGAAATTCCTTATAGACTGGTGATTTCAAAGAACTAACATTCTCAAGAAATAACTTCATAATAAATACTAAAATAATATTACAAAATAAATAAAGAAAACTCTGAGGAAATATTAAAAATAAACTAATTAGTTCTGAATAGATCGACAATCGATGTCACCTCCCTATAGACATCCATTCCTCAACAAAAAGGCCTTTCTTCCCTACGCCACTTCCTCTCCAAACGCCCTACCCCTCACATCCCCAGCACCGAATTTCTCATTGATCTTTCTAATTTCATTCTCACCCGGAACTCCTTTTCTTTCAACAATAACCATTACCTCCAAATAAAGGTATGTGCCATGGGTAGCAGATTCAGCCCTTCATATGCAAACACCCACCTCGGTGTCCTGGAAGAGAATTTCCTCTCCAATTATCCTTTGCAACCCCTCCTTTGGCTCCGATAAATTGACGACATCTTTCTACTCTGGCCAAATAGCATAGATTCCCTCAATTCCTTCATCTCCCAACTCAATGATTCCTCAGCTCTGTCTTTCACCTCGACCATTTCATCCTCTCAGATCCCCTCCCTCGATGCCAATATTTCCCTTAGCAATAGAAAATTCCTGACCTCTATCCACACTAAACCTACGAATAAGCAGCAACATTTTCATTACAGCAGTTGCCACCCCTCATATACCAAGCGCTCCTTCCCTTACTCAATCTCTATCCGCGGTCACCGTATTTGCAACCATCCCGAATCCCTTTACAAATACCTCAACAACGTTCACCACTCCCTCCTCCAACGAGGATACCCAGATTCTCTCCTCCATAAAAAATACTCAAACATTCCTACACCCCCAAGCCTGCCTCAACCACAGACTCCCACCCTCTCTCAGTCTGTACTACCTACTTCCCAGGCATTCAGTCTCTCAAATTCATCCTCAAAGACCTATTCCCCATCCTCAAAAATCACAACTTTTCCTCCAACCTTCTTCCCAAATTCCCCTCTGTCACCTTCAAAAGGCCCGCCAACCTAGCAGATATCCTCAAATCCACCAAGCCGCTCTCAAAATCCCCTCACTCCCCCAGAGCCATACTCACTCCATGACATCGAGGAAGATGTAAAACCTTCCCTATTTTCACCATTCCACCCCACCATTTAACTCTCTCCCGCCCTTCCCCCTTTCCTCCTGCACTTCCAAGAATGTTGTTTATCTTCTGACCTGTAAACTCTGCCCGTCGTTTTACATAGGCCAATGTTCCACACCCCTGAACCTTAGGATTAACCACCACAGCGCATCGTGCAATCCCTCCTCCCTATCCGCGGGTCTCCCCATCCCTAAACATGCCGCCCATCATAAAACCCCCATCAACCAGTGCTACAATGTTTTCATCCTAGTGTCCCTTCCCGCATCCGATAACCCTATAGAATTAAATACTCTTGAAATGGCATTAATTTGGCTCTGCATGGCCTATCAGCATCCGGGCCTCAATGTCGTTCAGTAATGGGAATGGCCTGAATTGTTACTTTGTGGAAGCGATGTATATCGGAGAGGTAAATGCTTTGTTCTTCCGCACGAGGTTTGGCGTGCGTGGCCTTCGT
Organism: Hetaerina americana; assembly: GCF_022747635.1. NCBI lineage: Eukaryota > Metazoa > Arthropoda > Insecta > Odonata > Calopterygidae > Hetaerina > Hetaerina americana. Next base: position 138,250 of record NW_027286855.1, read on the forward strand.
TTCGAATTGTAGGGTCTTGATAGTTGCGGTGAGCAGATTGTTTTCTTTTCCGATTTTGTGTCAATTCCACCTCCTCCCTCTCACTCCTTCCCAATCTCCGCTCCCCTCTAGCCTCTTCTCTCCCTTTCCTCTCCCCCAACCTTTCCTCTAACCCCTCCTCCGCCTCCCGTTCTCCCCTTCCCCTGACATCCTTCCCTTTCTCACGCACCCCTCACCTCTACTATTCCAGCAGTCATTACTTCTCTATCTTCCGATGAAGACGGAGCTGAATTCCGTTGAAATGTTCAAGAAATAACGTGTGTTTTTTTAAAATGTGTTCTTATATATATAATATACATAATGTATATATATATATATATATATATATTATATATAATATATATTATATATATTATATATATTATATATATAATATATATATTATATATATTATATATATATTATATATATTATATATATTATATATATTATATATATTATATATATTATATATATATAGTTATATGTGTGTGTGTGCGGAAATTGAACCCGGGACCGGAGGGTCCCGGGTTCGATTTCCGGGCAAGGCACTTTGGCCACCTGCAGCTCCACCCAAGCTATGTGATTTATCGGTTACTAGGTCTTAATGGGAAACCATAACCGGCACAGGGAAAGGAACTGGCCCCCCTGCCCTGCTAATGTGTGAATTTCACACACCGTATAGGGCTTAGTACTGGGTGATCTCTACCATCACCTGCTAACCCGACCTTCGGGTTGATTGCTGTGTTTATGGTTTATATATATATATATATGTATACACATATCTTCGAAATAGAACGCTCTTCAGTGACGCACAAATATATACAGATACTTGTGTAGATTTTTAAAATACTCAGATATGTAGTTTTAACGCTTCGACGATAGAATCATGGTCTTGATGATGGTGACCGTGCAGTCGAAACTACAAAACAATATATGCTGGTGTCCTTTCCTTGAGTTACTATGTTTAAAAAATCAATATTAGTGTTTAAATACGTGTATGTGTGTGTATATATATATATATATATATATATATATAAATAAATAAATAAATAAATAAATATATATATATATATATATATATATATATAAATAAATAAATAAATAAATATATATATATATATATATATATATATATATATATATATATATATATATATTATTTGGACGGTACAATAGAACAAAAATAAAATAGAAACACTTGAAAGGACACTCACATTGTAAATTGTTTAAGGTTTCGGCCTTCTCCGAGGCCTTTCTCAAGTAAGACTGAAAATTTGCTAGAGAGCGGTTAGGGGTGTGGACGGGGGAGGGGCGGGGCACGGAATGCTGGGAGGGAAATTGAAGATGGCGGTTAAAATGTCAGTCAAAATTGTCTGACAGGATCCAAAGCTAATGTTCACTTCCTCGGCTATCTCGCTAACAGTTGAACGGCGATTTGCCCGCACCAAATCGTTCCCCAATTAGACACGGTTGTGGTCTGTCGATGAGGAAGGCCGCCCCGTTCAGGAATCTTTATCTGTCGAGATTCTGCCCGATTGAAAACGACTGTACCACTCAAAACACTGGCTTCATTAACAAAGGCATGCTGAATCAATCCAAATGTCTCCGAAGTACTCTTGCCAAGTTTGAAAAATAATTTCACGCCCCCCCTCTTATCCTCTAGCTCCTTCATTGCTACCGTTGCACGCGGCGACGAACGGGTTAAGATACGTACCGCTGCTGCTGCGTAACGACACCACGTAAACAAACGCAACACATCTTGTTTTAGTAGTCAGATGTGTTCCACTGTCTCTCGTTTCGATCCGTTGAACGGTTTGCTTAGAATAAAATCAGTCCGGTATTTTTTTGACCACACCTTGAGTTCTTTCCTCTAAGTTTTCATATGGGTTAATTTCCTGATTATATGTTTATTTCTTGTAATTAAGGTTATGCAGCTGAATGTCATAACCCCCTTTCTTTTCTCCGAGGTGTTGTTTTCTCAATTTCGTCTTTTGCGTACATTTTTCAATGCATATACACATTAAGTGCCGAATACAAAAAGGCGATATTTACTCCGTAGTTTGTGATCATGACGTACATTCTTAATTTTTTTCTTCATTTCCTTTGTTATCTCACATCAATTTCAACTAATTGATGGTCATCAATTATCACTTAAATAAATCACATTTCCTGCGCTATAAGGGCACTAACGAGACTATTCATAAAGTCATATTGAAAAACTCAAGCATCATCATTTTACAAATTAAGTAGCTTCAGGCGTCATGTGGTGGGAGTCAAACATAATGAATAACTATATGTAATGAATGAAGAAAATGATGTAATACATCGAAATCCGGTCGTGAAATAAAAATTTTAACAAGTGCAAAAGTGCTACCATCAGTTATTCTCCATCATCATTTTAGTCCTGAGTTTCTCTGCAAAATATGAGACGGGTATCGTTTGCATTGCAGATCAACAATTTAAAAATAGGAATATTAGATCAAATATGAATAACGTTTACCTCAAAATATCATGCTTCATTTAAAAACTTCTTTGACTGAGAAACACAATTCTAGTGTTTTGACTGGATAAATGAAAAGTATTTTGGAATAGAACGAATTAGGAGATGGAAATAACATTTCTCCTGGCTATGGATGGAAAGAATCAAGGCCTCTTAAATCAACGTTAAGTATAATTAGACGCAAAAAGCAGCAGGCATGGTAGGGAGCAGACTAAATAAATAACAGAATAATTCGAAGTAGCGGGAGAGGTAAACGAGATTTTATGTATCCAGTACGAGGCAGTAACCACACTGCTGAAGTAAAAGTTTTATGGTCTTTATGACTTTTTTCTTCGGCTCGTTGTTACAGGCTTTACTTTACGGGCGATGGAGAGAAACGGGGTTGGATCCTGGATGGAGGAGGGAAGTTGTGCTGGGAAGGCAAGGAGGGAGAGATGGTGGGCGAGGTGGGTGGGAGCAAGGGATCGGTGGATGGTACAGGCGGCTGAGGAGGGGGGATATGTGTGGTTCCCAGTATGCGGAGTCACACATGCGTGGAGTGGTGTCACTTGGCGAATCACGCAAACAAAATCCATGTCGCGTGCTCCCGAGACCTCAAAGTTCCATTCCGTTAGGGATCAAGGAGCAAGACTCCCCTTCCTCTCTTTACATCCTCTTGAAGCATTTGCCATTTCATTTCCAGAATTACTTTCTGCCAACACCTCTCATCGTATGATATTTCTTACTTTGTCTAAGTTCTAGTATTATAACACATTTAATTTTTATTTCAGTTTTATTTCAGTTTCAATGTTATATCCGATTACTATAATGATACTTAAGAAAATTTGCAACTATTCTATAAACAACTTATACAGACTTTCTTTTTTAATATCATACAGGAAAAGATGTGGGTCGCGGTAGTACAGGGGGAAGGGTTAGACTACTTACCAAAGGGTCCCGGGTTCGAATCCCGGGCAAGTCTCTGGGCAGCTCCACCCAAGCTATGTGATTTTTCGGATACCAGATCTTCCTGAGAAACCATAACCGGCCCCCCCTACCCTGATGTGGGAATATCACACGCTGTATAGGGCTTAGTACTTGGTGAACTCTCTTACCATCATCTACCAAACCGACCTTCGGGTTGATTACGGTTTATGGTTTTTTTTTAAATAGGAAAAGATAAAATTTTCGTTGCATAATTTGCCCTATTATCAAAGTTAGCCTCACGCACATACTAAATTACTTTAAAATTTTTAGATTATATTTGCTTTATTTACTTTCAAATGCATGTTTGAAAGTAAATAAACAATGAGTGTGTTTATATAATTGAGGATGGTGTATAACTGGCGGTTGGTTCCTGTCCAAAGGCATAGAATGTCGTCAACGTAACGGAACCACTTTTTTTACCTGCTGATTCTCAATACTGAAAAGATTTCCTTCTGATGAATTGAGGAAGAGTTCGGCTGGGAAGGGGGAAAGGTGGGGATGCTGGACCCATAGCTAGCCCATCATCCGTTTGACCATAAAAATGTGGTTGAAACTACAATAGTTTTGGTTAACTGTCATTTTGATGAGGAAGATCAATTCGTGGGACATATAGTATTTTGGGAAATGGTGGAATCATCGAGGAGTTAGTTCTTTCACCCTAAGCAAGGCTTCACAAGACACGGGCACGCAAGTTAATAAACTCTTAATGTCAAATGAGACTAGTCTTGCTTTATGCGGTGCATCGATTTCTTTTAACTTTTTGGCAAGCTCTATTGAGTTGTTAACTCCGTATTTAGGTTTGACATCTGCGAAATCTCGGAGCATATTGTTTAATCTACGTGACAGAAGGTGTGAAGCGGCGGACCACAGATCGAATAGGCATGACTTGTTTGTGTAGTTCGGGGAGTCCGTTCAACCTGGGGCGGAAGGGTTCCTTTGAATTAAACGAAATTTTTCCCTAGAATTGAAAATCTGGAACTTAGACACTGCCCGTTTCACTTCACTTTGAAAACTCGCGGTTGGGTCTTTTGATAACGGAGTTATGCGATGGTCGTTGATGGTTGAAGGTACAAATTTACTTAACAGCAGTGCGAGAATGTATACGCTGAGGCCGTACAAACTGGGGGTGGAAGGGTTCATTCGGATTAAAAGAAATTTTTTCCTAGCATTGAAAATATGAAACTTAGACACTGCCCACTGTACGGACTCCCCGAACTACACGAACAAGCCATGCCTATTCGATCTGTGGTCTCAGCTGTGTCCGCCGCTTCGCACCTTCTGTCACGTAGATTAAACAATATGCTCCGAGATTTCGCAGATGTCAAACCTAAATACGGAGTTAACAACTCAATAGAGCTTGCCAAAAAGTTAAAAGAAATCGATGCACCGCATAAAGCAAGACTAGTCTCATTTGACATTAAGAGTTTATTAACTTGCGTGCCCGTGTCTTGTGAAGCCTTGCTTAGGGTGAAAGAACTAACTCCTCGATGATTCCACCATTTCCCAAAATACTATATGTCCCACGAATTGATCTCCCTCATCAAAATGACAGTTAACCAAAACTATTGTAGTTTCAACCACATTTTTATGGTCAAACGGATGATGGGCTAGCTATGGGTCCAGCATCCCCACCTTTCCCCCTTCCCAGCCGAACTCTTCCTCAATTCATCAGAAGGAAATCTTTTCAGTATTGAGAATCAGCAGGTAAAAAAAGTGGTTCCGTTACGTTGACGACATTCTATGCCTTTGGACAGGAACCAACCGCCAGTTATACACCATCCTCAATTATATAAACACACTCCATCCGAATATTTCCTTCTCCATGGAAAAAGACGTCAATGGCACAATCCACTTCCTCGACTAGTCAATTACCTTGAGGGAAAAAATACATGAGTTTGCCATTTACAGGAAATCCACTTATACAGACCACATAACTCCTAATGATTCCGCCCACCATTTTTCTCACAAGCAAGCGGCCCTCCACTCGATGATCCACCGCCTCCTACACATCCCCCCCATCCTCCCCGTTAAACTTCAACATTGAACTCGTAAAAATCACGAATATAGCTGCCAATAACGGCTACAACCCTAAGCTAGTTGATAAATTAATTCGGAAAAAACAAAAATCAATGGCCTTAAATAGTATTTCCTCCGCAGAGTCCGCAGTATGTAAAGAATTTAGGTGGTGCTCGATCCCATTTCTGGGAGGTCTTTCATATAGGATTTCCAACTGCCTAGCCACCTCTCTCAAAGCAGCCTTTTGCACACCCCTAACCCTCTCAAAACTTCTAGTCTATGGGTAAGACACACAGGATAGCCTTCTTAAATCAGGTATTTATAAACTGAAATGCGAGGTTTGCAACACCGTTTATGTTGGTCAGACAGGGAGGAATGTCAAGCCTACGAGCCAAGGAACACGCAAGGTGTCACAAAAATAAATAAGAATACCAACTCTCCCTTTGCTAAGCACCAACTAGAATTCGACCACAGCAGTGACTTTGCACCAGAAATATTACATATACTCCCAAATGGATTAAAAATGGACGCTCTCGAGCAAATGGAGATGCGGAGGCACCTAGCAAACCCCAACTTGACACTTTGTTACGAGCAACTGTTCCCGTCACCCTCCCCACTCGTTTCTGAGAAACTAACCTGGAATTGGTCAAAGCAACCCCTCAACGCACCCGATCTCGCCCCCCCCGCCCCTCTCAGGCCCTCCTTCCCCTCCCCCCCCCCGCCCCGCCCGCCCACTCTGTCCTGAGCGGATATATTCTCGCACTGTTGTTGAGTAAATTTGTACCCGATGATGCCGCAGGTCGGTGATACGCGTTTTACCTTATAATAAAAATATGTGGAAAAGTACCAAGTCCTTTTAATGTGGATATAAAATACTTCCACGAAGTGAAGCCTGAAACAGTAGAATATATACAGTATTTAAGATTATGGGAAAAATAAAATTTCATCGTAGGAAATTAAATGGTTAAAATTACATTCAGTTCCTTTGTATCCAGATCATTATTTATCATGATGTTCTTGCCACCTCCAACCCATAGTTGAACTTTCTCTGTGGATATATTCGTATTTTTTCCATTTACCGTTTTACAACCTTAAAATCGCTCTAATGAATTTTAAATTCCTGATTATAACCGAGTAATTTTAAATAATTTAATTTCATAGTTGAAGATATTTTCTATATCTCTTCATAAAAGTAGTTCACAATCATATTGCAAGAGAAATTTCAGAAACGGGTAGGGGTCAGAAATGGCTCATAGCAAAGCCTAGTTAAACTTCACATTACTCGGGTTGTTTGGGGGATAGGGTGGATGATAAACAATTCAGAGTAGGCAAGTATATCTGGATTATTGAGTTTCTGATTGGCAAAGAATATTTTCGAAAAGGATAAATTTCTCTGAAAAAGAAATCTTCTAGGGGACCACTTCCACGTTGCCCGGGGACTATGTCCTTTTATGTGCTGAAAGTTAAAATGTCCTGTATCAAAGAAGCTCTAGAGTATGCCAGTTTGCGCCAGTGCCAAGGATTGAAATTCCTAATTTTATTTCTATTGGCCTTGTACTGAATAACTTTATCATTGAGTCTTCTCTGGCGAAACCCTCGGTTGTCTCAATGTAATTTTCAATGAGGTTTCAGTAATTGATTGGCCGTCCTAAAACTTACCTGGACCTTAATATGACCAGAGTTCTTTGGTACTCAGAACATGAAATATACCCATTATACTTCTAATCCAGGAACTTTTCACTTGCTCTATTTGTTACATTAATAATGTTACAATTATCATTGAGCGTTAGAGGGAAAATTGCATTTATACGCATTGCTAAGTTTCTCTATTAAAATTATTTTACTGCTTTTAAATTCGATCGTAAGCAAAGAGAAAGTAGATTACATTGAATACAATTAATTGTATTGACTTTTATTAATCTCTTAAATGTAAGCATATTTAATATGCCTTTTTATTCAGATATCGATTAAATAATCCATTTTCAGCGTGCATCAAGGTCTTATAATATCCAGGAGTACTTCAAGCAATGACCACAAATGAATGAAAGGCATCTAGCTGTCATTCTCAATTGGACGCGATTTTTATGTTCATGCTTTCCTTAGTGCAGAGCGGAAAACGATCTTTATTTCTTTTGCGTTGTTTTTGGCTTTTGTATTCACAATTACAAAAAAATATAAGATAAACCTATAAAAAATTCCGAACAATTACGTAAATTTCAAGTACTCAAGTTCTAAATTCTAGTAGTTATCTCGAAATTAAAATTAAAGGAATTTACCCATCTCTGCAGAGGACTTAAGTGAGAGTTCTGCGATTGTCGGGTGTATTTTCAACTTTCGTTCCCATATGGTTATTTCCTCTCGGTAATAATGAACCGTAAATAACCAATACCTGCTTGTGAAATGGAATGGGAGGGAAATATAATCACGCAAATCAATGGGAAGTTAAATACCCTGAGGAAGATAAATGTATTTTTTGTTGATTTTATCAGGTAATGACGATACTTTCCTTAATTGCTTGTCGTGGGTTCTCTTCTGGCTCTTGTTGTGCGTAGTCTTTTAACCGAAGATGTGGTGAAATTTTGGCTGTGAATATTTAAGGTTTCAATCCTATAGTAAATATTAAATATTTGAGAAATCCTCAATGCCGTTTGTCAACTTGGTGACAATAAATAAGAGTGAGAATTTGATAATGGGGAAGACAACAGTAGCGAAGCAATGCCATTGGTCGGATGTTCAAGAGTTGACCACCTCACTATTGTTGTCCTCCCCACTCCTGTTATTGGTTACCTGGTTGACCGAAATATCGGTATAGAGCTTTTCCCAAATATTCAATATTGGCTCTCTCTCTCTCTCTCTCTCTATATATATATATATATATATATATATATATACTACCTTGATCAAAAAGTTCCCGGAATAACCACCGTGTGGCGCTCCCATCGTTCCGATTTGAGTTCTGTTTTTTTTGTTAAATTGGTACATCTGTTGTTGATATTCCCTTTAAATCTTAGTGTCATAACTTGACATTTGCAAAAGTTACGTAGCCAAGAGTACATCTATCTCTGTGTGTGTTGGCGATTTTTTACAATTTCAGAAATGGATTTAAATTTGCAACAACGAACTTGTATTAAATTTTGCGTAAAAAACGGATTTAGTGGCGCACGGACGTTGGAAATGTTGGAAAAGTGTTTCGGCAACGATTCTCTAAAAAAAACGGTCGTTTACCAGTGGCACGAGCGGTTCAGAAGTGGTCGTGAGTCAATCGAAGATGATGAACGCAGTGGCAGACCATCGACATCGAAAGTCGGTGAAAAAATTGATAAAGTAAAAGAAATGTTGGTCAATAACCGCAAATTAACCATCAGAGAAATAGCGGAGGACTTGAACATTGCCTATGGATCCGCCCAAGACATTGTGGTTAATGATTTGGGTTTCCGTCGTGTAGCAGCAAAGTTGGTTCCAAAAGACCTCAATTTCATGCAAAAAAGAGACCGTGTTGACGTCGCAAAAGACATGATTTGCGAGGCTGAATCCGATCCCACATTCATCAAAAGGATCATTACTGGAGACGAGACGTGGGTTTATGAGTACGACACGCAATCCAGACATCAGACAAGTGAATGGCGTTCACCAAATGAGCCGAGACCAAAAAAACCACGTCGTTTTCAGTCAAAAAAGAAGGCAATGCTGACGGTTTTCATGGATTACAACGGTGTAGTGCATCATGAATTTTTGCCAGAAGGCCAGACAGTAAACAAAGAGTATTATTTGGGCGTTATGAGACGTTTGCGTGAAGCAATTCGCCGAAAGAGACCAGAAATGTGGGCAGAAAAATCGTGGATTTTGCACCATGATAACGCACCGTCGCACAGTGCTATCATTATTCGTAATTTTTTGACGAAAAATGCAACAAATACCATCCAACAGCCACCGAATTCACCTGATTTGGCTCCCTGTGACTTCTTTCTGTTCAATCGAGTTAAAAAACCATTACGGGGAACGCGTTTTAGCAGCCGAGAGGAAGTAATGGAAAAATCGCAGGAAGCACTGATGGACATACCGAAAACCGACCGTAACTTTTGCAAATGTCAAGTTATGACACTAAGATTTAAAGGGAATATCAACAACAGATGTACCAATTTAACAAAAAAAAACAGAACTCAAATCGGAACGATGGGAGCGCCACACGGTGGTTATTCCGGCAACTTTTTGATCAAGGTAGTATATATATATATTTTATTTATATGTATATATTATCTAAGTAGTAAGCCTCTCTATGCCTTAAAAGTTTTTAAGATATTTTAAATGTATGTCCAATCGTGGAGCAGCGTTCTCCTTTTCGTCTTATTGGTCGACTGTTTGACAGGACTAATACCGTCCAAGTAGTATGCACGTATGAGATCCATTATCAAAGCTTTTATCTATCTTAGTTGTATGTTTAAAAATATATTTATCCCAGAATTTCACTGCAAATTATTACAAGTTATATGATTAAACTATTATAAGTTTATTAATTCTGGGCACCAAAAATGGCACGAAGAGATCGGTTTTCTCACTGAAGTTGTGGTTTGAACTCGGAAGTAATTGGTAGGTCATATGGAAGACTTTTATTTGGTATACTATTTCAAGTTCACCGTCCGTCGGACGGGACGTTAAGCTGCGGACCCCTTGGCGCCTTTCATCGTTAAAGGGTAGGCGAATGCCGACGCCGGGCTTCTCTCCACCTTTCATCCTTACCTGTCCATCCCCATTGGCGCAAATGACCTCAGCTGTCGGTCGCCACCCATATAACTGCTAATACCTATGAGCTATCGACGTTACGGTTATATTTACAGTGATAAATATATTTCCATGAGCACAAAAGTCGGAAGCGGTTCTTAGTCGGAGCCATAGAATGAGCAGCGGTGGGAGGCACCTAGGCTAAATCGGAATTACTTGAGCCTTATTACTCCCGGCTGCTACCCAACTATGAATGGAATAAATTTATTCTTTAACATTTAGATGGAAAAGTTTAATTCTGTTTGGAAGCATTTCTTATCATTCAGTGTGTTTGATTTTGTATGGGCCAAGTGAAGGTTGATATGGACGAAGATTATAAAATTATTTATAATCATATACTTAATGTATAAAAATATATAATTTCGCTAATTATTTGTAGCGACAGGCGGCGGAAGACGTCTTTTTTGTCAAACCCATGTACGATATGTAAAGCCGATTGATGAAAATATGGACCAAAGGAAAGTTCAACAATTGACGAATGGCATCAAGACGAAGATTTATTTATTCTCACCAAACACGTTGAGTAATTAGGGTCAGAAAGCTGGGAAGGGCGAGTAATGGGGGCACCTAGCTTCATTTTAAAGATCCACGCTACCTTAGTGATTATGACATGTCAGCATACTTATTTCGTAGGAACAAATCGGTGACAGTGACAAACGGTGAAAGTTTTTCACCTGAAGTTGATATATTGACACCGGAAGTAAAACAAGAAATGAATCATGGAGTTTGAATACAAGTCAACTCGTAAAACCTTTCTAGAAATAATACACTGCATCTCAGTAGGCTTAACATAATCAAATTTAAAATAAATACAGTTTATTCTCAAAATCTTTCTTTGGATGGCTTCTCTTGTATTTTAATGCGCTAACGTTTTTCTTCACCCAAAATAATCAAATGAGAGAAATAAGAGGAAGAGCTTCAAGCTACAGGTTTTTTGTCGATTGGATATATAAAGGAATTCGGGTAAAAAATAATTATCTCGGTAAAATGAACGATATAGGGTCATATTTCATACGAGACACATGTGAATATTGACACACATAATGTTGGTCTTTTAGAAAAATGTTAATAATAAAAAAAAGGTTCACTCGTACTTCTCCATCTGATTCTAAAAGGATCGGAGGAATAATCTTTACTTATTTCAATGGTGAAATTGGGAAAACTATTCTGTACTTTCCTGCATTCATGTTGAAAATTGACGACAATTTCCGCTTGCGGTCGACGATTACAAAAGCAAACGTTTTAAACGTATGGGTTTCGGCATTTCTTGAATGATGTACTCCTTTATCAAATAAAAACAGCAGGAGAAGCACTTACTCTATCGTGGTTAGAGTTGTCAAACGCTCTTCTATTCGCATGCATCTAATAAGATTGCAGTCTACATTCACCGGGAAATACTACTGAGTAAATTGCATGTTTGCAAGATAGTATTGATGAGTGAAATAAACCATGTTAAAATAATTTAGCACGGCCGGATCCTGACTGGTTTCTAGATCTAATCTTAAAATGACCCGTCAGATATGTTAGCCACAAACGCAAGGCTGTAGCTGGTGAAAGAAATCTAAGTTCCTGGAAAGTCTAATGAGAACCGCTTCAAATGAATGATGTTATGAGTACTCATATTCGTGGGAATATATTCTCGGATGATAAGACCAGACTAGACGGTGTATTTGATAGAAATACTATTGGCGCAGATGTTTTTGCCGAGCACCTACAGAACCATGGGAACAGGTAATAACTATTTTATGTATGGAACTAACTATTGCCCTAAATTGTAATTGTGATCCGTTCACCATCTACGCATTTTCTATAAGTTCTCGTACATCAACGTTCCTAATTCTAAGATGTTTTAGTTTTGCGTTCTTTTTGTGCCAAGGGCCATTGTCTCTGGAATGCCACACCAATGCATTAGGCCACATTAAAAACTTTCCTTCGACCCTATTATGCTTCTACCCGCTTTGGATTGCGTGATTCTGGCGAGGAAATATGTTTTTGGGGAAAAATGTTTCCATATTGTCACATGCGTTTGCTAAGCACACCGATTAGCCCTCAGCCTATGCAGGAATTTACGATCATTTTCGTTGAGACAATGGAGGGCAATCTGGGGTAGGTTTCTCAAAGGTACATCTACATTTATATAGTACCCCGCTAGCTGCCACAAGGGTATGTGGGTGTCAATAGGTAACTACCCGTAAAAGAGGACCAAACCACATGCAAAACCCACATTTTCATGCCAATCTACACCCACAAATTCGTAGAAATGAGTATTCATGCAAAAGCCTTTATAACCTACACCTATGCAACCACATACCATCGGCCGACATGCACATTCATCTACGAATATACCTTATGTCTATGCAACGATGTGTATACTATGTCTTGTCCTGACTTTAAATCGAATGTATTTAATATTTATACAGTGACTTTGGTTTATTTCTATCATGATTCCTGATTGCCTGGGGAAGGAATGAATATTTGTATCCGTGCTGCAATCTATCTCGCTTATACTATCATTGTGGCCTATCCGCTCAAATAGTGTGGAGCCATGACTATTTCTCTAGTATCGTTATGAAACTCGTTTGCTCTGAACCTTTCGATAAGTCTAACTCTCGCTTGTTCTCTTTGTATCTCAAGTGGCTCCCACCATGGTCTTCTTGAAGGGCTCTCACACTCGTCTTCGTATTGAAACAGTTTTTCATAGGTCTCGTGGATTATCTCTGGACTTCATCTAATTACTTTTGTCAAATTTCCTCCCAAGTAGCCTATATGCTTGCAGCATATTCCAAATGATGACTAACTAGGGTGAAAAAAACCCTCTCATACGCTTTCTCAATGCATTTCCCCGACACCCGTTTGATGAGGCCGAGTTTCTTTAGCGGATTCGTCTGTTGTCCTGATATGTGCTCTCCATGTTTAAAACTACCCCCAAATGCTTAACTTGATCGGCCGTAGTTAGCACTGAACCCTCTGTTTCATAATTTATTTCCTGCTCGGCTCCTCCTTTGTTCCGAAATTCCGAACCTGCGTATTTGCCCATGTGAAGTACTAATGTCCATTCCCAGCACCAATCCGATATCGTGTCTAAGTCTCTAGAGAGTAGCTCGCAGTTTGACATTCCCCTTATTTTCCTGTATACCACCGCGTCCTCAGCAAATAATATGAGATTATTACTAACGTGTGAGATGAAGTCATTAATGTATATATAAAAATACTGTAGAAGCGGTCCCATTACACTTCTCTGGGGGACGCCCGAAGTTACATCTATATCCGCTTACCACAACTCCTAGATGACTACTATTTGTTTGCGAGATGACAAGAAGCCTCTGATCTAATTTGTTATTTCCTCATTGACACTATGACATTTAAGTTTTTGTAACAATTTATTGTGCGGGACTTTATCAAAGGCTTTCTCAAAATCCGGAAATACCGCTTGAACTTGTGTGTTGTTTTTTTCTCGATCTAAGTATATCGTGAATAAAAAGGCGCAATTGTGTTTCACAAGATCTGCTCTTCCTAAATCCGTGCTGGTTGTGGCTTAGTATTTTCCTACTGTCTAAAAATCTCATAATCTTATTAAAAATAATGCGTTCTAATATTTTACAAGGGATCGATATTAAAGAAATGGGTCGGTAATGGGTTGCTCTCTTCTATCGCCGCTTCTATAGATGGGAGGCTTTGCAGCATGATAAGGTTGTATTTACCTGTTTCTTTTTTTTCCGGCATCATCGTCAGTCAAATTGTGTTAGGAGACGCACTTCTTCGATCGACTGTAAATGTCGTTTCATTGAAGATTTTCGTTGAAGCAAATTGATAATGGTATGCCATAAACAAAATCAATGTTACATGTCACATTTGCGGAGGCAATTACGTCGTAGTATTATTATTAAGGGGAGGCGACCTACAGCTGAGGTCATTTGCGTCAATAGGGATTGACAGGGAAGGAAGAATGGTGGAGAGAAACCCGGCATAGGCGTTAGCCTACCCTTTTACGACGAAAGGCGCCAAGAGGTCCGCAGCTCAGCGTCCCATCCGACGGACGGCGTACTCACTCAAACTGCCCTCCACGGATCACCGCAAGTAGCGATCGGGATACCGATGAAAAACATATGCCGCCATCGGGGTTCGAACCCGGGCCCTGCAAATTAACTCTTTCCACTCGGTAGCAATATCAGCCGTAATAAATTCTAAACCCTGTACATTGTACTTTCTGTACTGTCTTCCGGACGATTTTCTTCTGAGGCAAATATAAATAAAAACTAGTCTTTCCACATGTTTATAATTTCGATTTTAAGTCGAATGTCAAACACCAGAGCTCTACAGCTTAGGATAATGTCTCAGAGGGCGTTGCATAAGCTCATGAACCTCATGGCACGGGATGTGTTAAAGACGGTGGAGTAGATGTCGAGGGAGGGGAACGGCGTTGTCTGATGGTGGAATGGGTTGAGGTGCGCGAAGTGGGACTATCGTGCCTAGGGCGTCGCTGCGTACACGAATGCTTCGCTTCCCGTGGCGCTGTGAGTATAAAAAACCACCTAAGGTTTCAATGGTGCATGTTGGATACAATGAGACTTTGTACTAGTCTCCCCTGTCTTACGCGCCCTCCCAATTCATCGTGGCTGGCTCGCTTCATCCTGCGTGATTGCGACGGGACTAAGTGAAACGTGGGAGCTAACAGACTGCCACCACACACTAGGGTATTGTAGCCTTCTAAATTGACACTGCTTTGACGACTATCTTCTATCTAGTTTCTATCAACGATGACTAACTAGTGACACAATAATACTACTATTTTTTAAGGCGTTTAAACCATTATTTTGCGACAAATCTTTCGAATTCAGAAAAAGAAAAGTGTATCTTATGTTAATAGATACTATTCTCAATTCTGTCTCAATCATGGCCCTGTACTCAGTACCAGGGAAATGGAGTGAGGTAATGAGAGCATTGAAGCACGTCAATCAAAATTTGTCAAATTCCATACAATTCCTTTAGTACTGCATACTACTGTATTATTACTATCTACGACTATTACTATATACTGCATACTACTGTATTACTACTGTATTACTGCATACTACTGTACTCTCGATTATAGGAAAAATATTTTCTACATGTTTTCACAAAACTCGATACATACGTGTAATGGGTGGTAGACCAGGAATGAATCTTAAAGATAAGAAAATATGATTATTTTATCACCAATCATCCACTTCATAACGCCTTTTAAAGTTTATCCTATCAGTTAATGAGATAATCAGTGCATTTGGAATAACGAATTGTGCGTGTACTATATTTCATAATCAGTCAAAATTCCCAAAGTGTGGTCCCAGGGGTTTGATTGCATTATTAAGAATTGATTTATGTTAAATAGGGCAAATTGTTGGTTATCAGGTCCATTCAATAACCCAAAATTAAAAAATCCAATTTCTTCTAATATCTATACATTATCGTGATAATTCGAATTTTAATTACTCCTAACAAAACACAAATTCCTGCATCCTACTCTACATCAGGTCCCTGTGTATGTATATATATATATATGTTTTTTTTAAGGTAATCTACTGGTTAAGGTTTTATTACTCCTAACAAAACACAAAATCCATCATCCTACTCTATATCAAGTCCCTCTTCATCTCTAAGTACTTTCTTCCTCCCTTCATCCCCTCCAACATCCCTATCGTGTTCCTTCCCTTTCCTCTTTTGCCCAACATTCTCCCCTCTATCACAGTCTTCAACATCCCTCTGCCGGTCAATACCCCCTTCAGCAACTTTTCCTGCCTCCATAGGATTGCTCCCAGCAAACCCCTCTCTTCGCCCACCATACGAAGTACTTCTTCGTTTGTTTTCTTCTCTGTCCATTTCGCCTTCTCCATTCTTCTCCACACCCACATTTCAAAAGCCTCCAGTCTACGTCTAACCTCCTGCTTCAATGACCACGTTTCCGCGCCGTACATAGCTACGCTCCATATAAAAAAAGTATATATATATATATATTTTTTTTTTTAAGTAATCTACCGGTTAAGGTAGGTTTTTGGACGGACACAACTACCAAACAAATATTTTATTACTCCTAACAAAACACAAAATCAATCATCCTACTCTATATCAGGTCCCTCTTCATCTCTGAGTACTTCCTTCCTCCCCTCATCCCGTCGAACAACCCTATCCTGTTCCTTCCCTTTCCTCTTTTGCCCAACATTCTACCCTCTATCACAGTCTTCAACATCCCACTGCCGGTCAACACCCGCTTCATCCACTTTTCCTGCCTCCATAGGATTGCTCCCAACAAACCCCTCTCTTCGCCCACCATACCAAGTACTTCCTCATTTGTTTTCTTCTCTGTCCATTTCACCTTCTCCATTCTTCTCCACACCCACATTTCAAAAGCCTCCAATCTACGTCTATCCTCCTGCTTCAATGACCACGTTTCCGCTCCGTACATAGCTACGCTCCATATCAAAGTTTTTACGAGTCTTTTCTTAACATCCTTACTCAAAGTCCCTGTCATCAACTCCCTCCTCCTTGTGAAAGCCATATATATATATATATATATATTGCCATTGCAGTAATGAGATTATTAATCGAGAGGAATATAGAACACAACCAGGAGGTATTTGCCTATTTCGTAGATTTCGAAAAAGCGTTTGATAGAGTGAATTGGGAAAAACTAATGAGTATATTCCAGAAAATAGGAATAGATTGGAGGGAAAGGAGGCTAATCTGCAACCTGTACATGTCTCAGACTGCTCAGGTGCGAGTGGGGAACGGGGAGTACGGATGGGCAGTGCTAGGAAGAGGTGTAAGGCAGGGTTGCCCATTATCACTGTTGCTGTTCAACCTGTATGCAGAGGAAATGATTAAAGAGGCATGGGAAGAACTGGAAGTAGGAATGAAAGTGGGCGGGGAATTCGTAAAATCAGTTAGGTATGCCGATGACCAAGCTTTAGTTTGTCAGTCTGCCAAGGGGTTGCAAGCATGGCTGAGTGAATTGGAAATACAGTGCGACAGGTATGGGATGAGAATCAATAATAATAAAACAAAGGTTATGCGTTTTTCTAGAAAGAAAAAGGCTAAGCTTAACATTAAAATAGGAGGGCAAAAACTAGAGCAGGTAGAACAGTTTACGTATCTCGGTAGTGTTTTGGACCAACACGGTCAAAGTAGTAGGGACGTAAGGAGAAGAAATGCGCTAGGCAAAGAGGCTTTCACAAGGAGGAGGGAGTTGATGACAGGGACGTTGAGTAAGGATGTTAAGAAAAGACTCGTAAAAACTTTGATATGGAGCGTAGCTATGTACGGCGCGGAAACGTGGTCATTGAAGCAGGAAGATAGACGTAGACTGGAGGCTTTTGAAATGTGGGTGTGGAGAAGAATGGAGAAGGTGAAATGGACCGAGAAGAAAACAAATGAGGAAGTACTTGGTGTGGTGGGCGAAGAGATGGGTTTGCTGGGAGAAATCCTATGGAGGCAGGAGAAGTGGATGAATGGGGTATAGTTACCGGCAGTGGGTTGTTGAAGACTGTAATTGAGGGGAGAATGTTAGGCAAGCGAGGAAAGGGAAGGAACAGGATAGGGATGTTGGACGGGATGAAGGGAGGAAGAAAGTACTCAGAGCTGAAAAGGGACCTGATGTGAAGTAGGATGTTGTGTTTTGCTAGGGGTCACAAATTATTTAATTAGTAATTATGTCTATCCAAAAACCTACCTTAACCGGTAGATTACTTAATAAATAATAAAAATAATAATAATAATTATATATATATATATATATATATATATATATATATATATATATATATATATATATATATATATATATATATTATTCGTAGTTGGTGACGAAAGATTGAAACTGGTTGCTTTTCTATTGTAGAGAGCATTATCCATGTAATATATTTTATTACCGTTTGCATTTTAGATGCTGTTTTGACCAGCATTGCTTTTCTCAATGTAAGAAATACATTTCCATAGACACTTTATAGAATTGGCGAAAGGAATTAGTTTACCCTCAATTAATAGTAAATAATTTTAAATGTTTAGCACATGAGATTGCGGCGCATAGAAATAATGTTTATGCACTCTCGAAAGTGTGTGTGTGTGTGTGTGTGTGTAAATTATCTCCCACTTCATTCTTTTACAAAAAACTCTCAGATGCAATTTTTAAGAATTAGTTGAGGTTATGTGAATGGAAAGCATTGTATTGTAGAGGGAAATAACGGTTTTGTTGAAAAAATATATTGAAGAATAGGGAATATCTAAGTGCATAGCAATTGATGGAATTTGCGGAGTCTGTTTTTGGATGCCATCCCATTTTCCAGTACTTTTGTAGCCGCGCGCTCTGGACGATGTTGTCGGAAAGGGCATGGCGCTAGGACTCCACAAACTTGGGAACTATTTCCCACTGATGTGGAGGTAAACGCACTGGGGCTGGTAGAGGCAATGGCCTGCCTAGAATTTCACATGAGCCGCAGAAATGTTCGGAGAGCGACCTGCAACGAATGAGATAGCGTCAGGCCGGTTAAGATCGAAGTCTCGAGCATCACTGATGTAGGGGGAGAGTGGAGGGACCAGTGTCTTCGGGATTCCCCCTTTAAGTCCAAGTTATAACGGTGCTACCGGTGATATTTTGGTGAAAGGTAATTAATTGGAAAAGCGAAGCGGTTGAACGAAAGACAAAGAGTAATGAAAAATGAAATTGAAAAATAAATTTGAAACTAAATGGTTGTTCAGACCGAGATGTTGGGACCGTTTTTATACAGCCACAATCTCTAATGTTCACAGATTGTAAGGATTGCAATCGACATTTCATTGCTATATACCAAAATGTGTTATTGGCACCGTACACACGAGTGCTATTATCCCCATAAACGATGGTAACTTTGACTATGATTATGATCAATGAGTAAGCATAAAAAATTGGCTAGTGGCATAAGTCGCTGAAAATCGATTTTTTTCTCGCATCGATGCATGAAATGAGTCTGACAACGACTACAAAATTTCGTGCATAGTACCTCAAGGTAAAATAAAAAAAAACCTTAGGGGTACTAATTTAATCAGAGAAGCGAAAGTGAGAACTCCCGTTCTACATGATAGTGCGCCGCGGTATTTAAGTGACAAGTACATATCATTAGTACGAGGATTGAGACAATATAATTACTCTTGTGTTTCACGTTGGATTTTCAACCCGTTGGATAAAAGATTGCATTATAATCGCCGAAATATGTTAGTTGTTTTGGAAAAGACATTCTAATTGCGAAGCAATTTAGAAGGTACCTCAAGTATTGATACCTTTCGTGAAATTAACATAAACCAAATAAGTGCGTATCTAAGATTATTCTGGCTCAAGAGCTGTTGACTGCCCAATGTAAGTGGAGGCTCTATTTCTCTAGATAACAGGAAAATCTACAGTATTGAGATTCAAAGCTAGAATTTATGCGGAATAAGGAATAGTAGGGTCTAATGGTGAATTAATCTCGAAGTATAGGGTTCGCGAATAAAATCGCTCTACTTCACAAAGTCATGAGTAAATTGCGGTCGATTTCGAATTAATCACGCCACATTGCAATACAACCATCATTATATTTTATGCTGTTATTGATGGTTTGAAGATAATAAGAGATTAGAAGGGAATAAGAGTTGAAAGGAATTTTATGATAAGTACTGCAAAAAACGTTTTTTTAGGTTTGCAGAGAGAATTTTTGTCATTTAGGTGAGCGTGGTGTAGGTTTTTTAAATTCAGTTACCTTTTTCATTCCTGAATGCACTCCCGTCAGTACAATGGTGTGTTATTTCAGTACTTACGTCATGTTATCTCAGTCTAAGCCGTCGAGTTGTGGCATTTGTGAGTTGTAGTCCATCCTGTTTAGCTCTATTTCCTCGATAATTCACCGTGAAGTCTATGAAAATAGCTTTGTCACTATTCCCACCCCCGGTACATTGCGGCCAGTGGGGATTGATCGCGAGGAATGCCGGGTGGGGACAAGGGTGCAGGGAGTAGCGGACGGCGAGGGGCGGACGTTGGGGAGCGTGGGTGGGGAGGCAAGAGAGGACGGGCGCACCAATGCAGCACGCACGGTACACGGCAACCCTCGGCGCACAGCTCACGCGAGCCCCCCTCCCTCCCCCCTGCCCCCCCGTCATCGCCTCGCCGCCACTGCCCCCCACACCAGCTTCTTTATTCGGATGAGTGAGTATTTGTCGAGAGTCGGGCCATTTTATCCCCGCACCCGTACCGCTGGGAATTTGCGAGACCTCCACGGAGGGTGTACAAGAGCGGCCCGCTGCTGGTGGCTAACACGCACGCCTCCCTCATTCGGATACCAAGGAAAACAAAGCACGGTACGATATCATTTACCTTTCAACGGACAGAGGTGAAAATATCTGAGGAGGAAGAAAGCTCGCTAAAAATGAACAAGACTTAGATTTGAGGAGAACATTGTGTTTCGGAAAATTCTTGGAGAAGGCAGTAACTTGGTACAAATATGTAATTGCCGATTAGATTCAACCTTGAAATGATTATTTTTTAGACTTATACGAAACTATTTAAGTAACTACCCGATTCATGATCTGTTAACAAAGTATAAGCATTCCTCAAGACTTCAAATCACTCTGACATGTGAGATTTCGCTCAAGGTTGTTACTATGACAGCATTTGATTAATTACTGCACTGTTCTTCCATAATATTCTACAGAGGATATTGAAATCTAATGCATGAGGCATGATTACTACCATCAGTTGCCTACCATTCAAGCAGCCATTTTATGAGTGTAACTTCTTAAATTTGATTTAAATTTCTTACATCAAATATTTTTCATCCCTCCAAATTTTTTACCTTAGTTTTCAAAATTCGGTGCGTTTATTTGTTTACATTTTTAGCCCGGAGACTATATTATCTAAGACCGCCTGGGTAGTATCCCGCCTGATATGCGTGGCATTAATAGGCTAGATTATAGCTCTTGGACCGGAACACCGGTCAAGGAATCAATACTCATAAAATAATTAATACTCAAAGATAAATCTCTAATCGTCTTATTGGTAAGTCATTAATATCGTTTGCTAAACAAACAGAATAGCTTAAGATAATGCATCAAGGGTGGTAGTGCATATAGTTATGTTTCCTTTCTGATACTAACTCCTCCAATGTTTATCCATGAAGCGGATAGGGAAATTATTTTCCAAAATATTATGGCAGCATTGCATTTATAAACACTCTTATATTGTGAGAATCAAAGAGAACGCTGAAAGGTAGCTTCTCACTTAATTTTAAATTACCTAAATTTCTTTGATTCACTTGAAATAGTCTTTCGGATTAGGTTTAATCTTGTATCCTTGTACTCTCTCCGCCTTAGAGCTTCATCCATTGCATCTAGACTTTTAGTTCAACCCTTCTTACCTTGTGTTAGTCAATCCTTTCTGGCACCAAGAAAAAATCACTTGACCTGCTTAGGTTCAATCTCGAGCACAGCATTCACTCAACCTCCTGAGTGGCCTTCTCCAATGCATTCTTATTTTTCATCAAAATACAAGCAGAATTATCCTTTTGTGATAGAGGCGTGCAGAAATACAACACTCTCTTTACCTTATCAAATTATTTGACTTGCACTGTATATTGTATATTTTGTTGGCCAACTCCACAAACGCTCACAATTGGTTTAGTAAATTAAAAAATGAAATACTGTTCCTTATCTTACTTTTCAAATTCATGTTTGGATATCATAATTCAACACATGGATACCCAACGCAGTAATAGTACGCAGCTATGTGCGAATGGAATTATATACTTACTAGCGATCATGGTGACTCATACATTGGCGATCGTGTGTTGATCAATTGACTCGTTTTACTTGTGAATTACTACTTTCCATTATCGTTGTCCTATCATGAAGGCATTTGACTACTGACCCACAGGCGTCATTGCTCGTAATTGTATCGTCATTTGATATAATCATGTATATAAAAGTCATTCTTTGTTTATTCTTTCGTGGCTTCATTCTGTATTTTAAATGCTTTGATATAACAACTTCCTTTGGAGGCACCACTTAGTTCAAGTTCTAAATATTCAAAGGTTTTCTCTTATGAGGTAAATGGATTAAAATACAATTACTTACATCTCGAAGATTACAGAAACCAAGTAATATGTTGGCTGAGACTTAATGCGTAGTAGCTGGCTAAATTATTTCCAGTATTTATCGTAAGTCATGCAGAAAGAGGGTTATTTTTACCATCTATGAATACTATGCATCCAAAAAAAAACTGAGGAATTTGTAAACAACTTTTTATTTCACTAATGCTTCTTCGATATCACAATAGTGGATTAAATGCGCCTTGAAACTTCTTATAATTTCAGCGCTGTAATGTTTCATAATACTTATTCATGCCATCATTATTGTGTCACTTTTTCTTGAAATATTCCTCTGCACATGCGGGATAAACCAATTGCATTATTTAGGCTAATCACAAATCATTGTTTCATAATTCTTTAATATTTTAATATTCACTTTAGTAGCGTTGGCTAAATAAATTTTAGCGTCAGTTTACTGTAAATATATATATTTATTAAAATTGAAAATAAACTACACTGTAGCATTCTATGAGAATGATTTATTAGTTAAGATTTAAGCCGCAGAAATGCTTAACATTTTATATCAAATTTCATTTCTCTTTTCCCAAAACTAAATTGTCCATGTATATGATAAAAACGTAAAATTAATCGACGAAAAAGTGTCACACCGAAATAATATTATCCTCCGCTGTATGAACAGGGCAAAATACATGCTAGTTACTTGAGAGGGCGCAAGATTCTTATTCCTTTGTACAAACCGAGTATTTGATGACTTGGTTCGAACATACCCAGTATACTTTGTGTTCATATTTGTTCTCTTATCAAGTTTTCTTCTGGTTTATCCCTTACACAACTCGGGTAAGTTAGAGCAAAATATATGCTTCAATTCTTTATAACACTCAAGAAAAAAGTGGCTCATTGTCGAATACCTTTTTTCAACATCATCCTTCGTACAAATACAGAAAAAGAGAGATCCAATAAATTTACATCAAAAAAAGGATTGATCGTAAATATCAGCCTTATTTATCATTCTTTACACATTCACCATTTTTTTCTACCATACGGGAACTTAAACGCAGAAAAAATACAGGCTACTCATGTTTAGCTCTGGATTAATCTTTTGGGATATCACGTGGAAGAAATAGGTATTGTATGAAGCAGTACTTTTGTCTAATTCTCTTACCCTATTAATGATAGAAATGTTAAAGCCTAATGAACGATTTAGTTTTAAAACAATATTAATTTAAAATAAAAATAAAACAGGAAAAAGGACAGAAATATGATGTTCACACAATCTCATTGAGATTAGAAAACAATCTCTCTACTAAAATAATATCACAACGTGTGCACTCACTTGGCAAAGCGAGGAGAGAGGGGGCTCCGTTAGTGGCTCTACTGACCTCTCCCCCACTCGGCCCCCTTAAACTCCCCCTGTACTCCCTCCCACCTCCGCCCATACTTCCACACCCAACACACTCGTACACCGGACGGCATTTAAAATCATTTGCATTTCATCTTCGTATCTTCTAATACCTCCACAAAACAGCCACCAAACCCCTTGAACACATCTCCCGAGACTCACTCCTTTGTCCATCTATTCATCCTCTCATCGTTTTATCATCGCTTATTATATCACATGCATCGTCTTTCATTAACTGTCTAGCATAATAATTCCCAAGCTCACCTCTTCTTGCTCAATGCCCGCCCTGTAGACATTTAATCCACGTCCTCCGAATCCATCTCTCTGCCTTGCCGTTTCTTTTTTTCCTCATTCGGCCATCCCGTTTTTTTTTCATCTCTCCTAACACGCCCTCCATATCTCCACACCTAATTTCTCCGTCTTTCCCCATTAATATTCCCATCAAGCAATCCGGTTAGCTCTCATCCATCACCCACGGCCCTCTCAGCTGCGGACATCTGCCCATACTTTCTATCCATCGTCGCAACGTCCCTCACATAACAGTCCAGATAAATTTCTCGCATCCCTTTCGAAGCACGGCTACCAATGTAACGGCGCTCATTTAAAGTCTTTTTTGTTAAAATAGAGATCAAATGCTGTGAACAAACCAACGATGCTCTTCGAACGCGATCAATTCCTCGCAGAATCTAATGACGTTTTGACTTGAAAACTATTTTGGATCGATTCAATTAATTTCATGACGACTTATGCTTGAAGAGGAGTAATAAAAACCTAATGTACATGAAACTTATGTCGGTTTCGCTGAAAAACTTTTGAGTGTTCACAATGCTTCTACTGCATCAAACCTACAAAACCTCTCTTTATTTTGCAGAAACCTGTTGCCCCTTATGAAATAAAACTTACATTATCGAATGCTACTGCCCTGATGAGAACTCACACACGTAATTGTGTACGTTCCTGTTTAAAATACCTTAAAAATTTAGATAAACACCTCAATAACTACAACTATTATGTTTCTTCAAAATTGTAAAACTTGGAAAATTCATGTTTGAATATAAATGAGCTATATTCCTTCAAAATTCTTGGTGATTTTTGAGAATGTCGGGAAAAAATGAAATTTGAAGCAATTCATATTTTTTTCGAAAAAGGCAGTATCCTGTTGTAAGTCCTACAATACCTTTGGAAAATGGAGTAGTGTTACCAGGTTGTATTCAGACTCGTTAGAAGCTGCACTTGTTAACTCTCCTAATGTGGTGTGCAACCCAGCCATTTAGTAGACGTATTCACGAGATCATGGAAAATAAAGAGGAGAGCTTCCTCCAGACGTGATCTCGAGATTGTTGATTGGCTGGCGAACCTCAGCGGCGATCGCGTTGGCGAGAGAGCGCAGGGTGCGAGGCGGAGTCATCGAATCAGATTGGCGCGGGGGAGCACGCGGCTCTTCTAATGAAGGGAAAAGGACTGCTGGAAGCAAACATGCACGTGGGGAGACAGAGAGGTTTTGAGCGGCATCCTGATCTGCTGCGCGGGAAAACTTCCGCGTCAGAGTATCACCACCGTCAGGAACATTAGCATATGCTTTTATGTCATTGACACCACCTCATTCACCATCGTGTACACAGCATTATTGTCTTTATACTCTTATCCTTAGAAAAAAATCGTCCGTGTCAACACTGTGTTCTCTCTGCTCTTTCCTCGTCGTTTCCACGGCGTCTAAATCACAATAGCTGTTGCTTTACATTGCCAGAAAGGTCTCCGCTTTTAACATTTTTGCAATAGTCGCTGTTTTCTATAATATAACGCTATTTGGTCCTACATCACATTTTTCTCAAATTTTCAGGCTTCTGTCCATCTTTTCCATTTTACTCCATATCAGTTGATATAGTCGCCTTGTCTCGCAAACGTAAGTCATTCGTGTTTGGCAATCGAGGTCTATTTGCGTCGCGGGAGCGCATCGGGTTCTGTTCCTCACTTAGGAGCAGCCGCAGCGGTCCACCACCATCCCTGGCAGGAGGCTGTGGATAATGTTGAACTCGTTGTCAAAGTACAGCATTGAGATGGAGGACATCTTACGGGGTGCACAACAGGGTCCGGCCGTGCCCCCAGGGTTCGCCTGCTGCACGATGTGCGTGTGAGGGTACTTCTGCAGGAAGACGAAAGGGCATTCCCCAGAGCAGTAGTTGGCCTCATAGCGTTTTGGTGCTATGATCCAGTCCCAGCCGAATTCTTCGAAGTCGACAGTTAAAGGGTAGCGGCAGCAGCGGTTCTCCCTCGAATTTTCGATGCAATTCAGGCCAATGGTACGTTTGGTGCGATGTTTTCGGCCGTCTGTTGTGTGCACCTCCACAAATGGGATCTGCAAAGATAAAGAGCCCTTATTTAGAGGGGGGATTCATTCACTCAAAGAGTTATCGTATATTTAGGAATGCAGGATTTCTCTTGCATAGTCATGAGTTAATCCATATCTCTAAATACCACAACTTTCTTTACTCCCTATCATCAAATCAATACCATTGATCGCCCAGCCTTCGTAGCTATTTCTTCTATCAAAGACTAATTAAAATTTTTTTCATTTTTCAATCCTATTTGTAATAAATCGTAAATTTAGTTGTTAATCAAATCACAATGCCGGAGCGAGAATGAATTAGGCGAAAGCTATTACTTATTCATAGCACAAGGCCTCTGTACGTAGACGAGCATGCATTTTAACAAGCTTAAATAACAATAAAATCCAAATCTATGTGAAATTAACATATTTATAAATTATTATAAAATATAATTATTTATTTTTTCACTATTTAAGTCTTCCACTATTAATTGTATCGATAATAATTGAAATGCTTTCTCGTTACCTTCTCAGTACTGATATTAGCGTGACACCATTGCACTACAAGTAAAACGCCGGACTTCTGGTTAGGTATTTCATTGTTCATTGTTATTATTACCATTGCTCCTGCTAGCATAGCTTTAGGGATCTGTAAAACACGCAAGACCACTTATTGTTATAGTAACATGAGGAGAGTTAGCAGAGGAAAAGGTAAGGAAGGGACGGGAAGGATAGGAACAAAGGTTGTAGCGGAACTCATCAAAACAGATTCGCAGATGATCAAACTGCAGTTGGCCAATCAGCAGTCATCAATCAATGGATTGTTATAATTACTTAACGCGTCACTGATTGTGCACATGGATATAGAGTTGAGATCATAAAGATATTGAAGTTCTCAAAATGAAAGACGAAGGTAATGAGATTCTCAGTAAATAGAAGTTTGTGTCATTCATTGAAGTCGGAGGGAGTGAAGGAGGCCAGGTAGAAGAAATTGATCATAAAGGTAGTTTTTAAAGACGTAATGGAGAACAATTGTAAGGCCATTTAAAATAATGTCATAAGGTGATGACTCCTTTAAAAAGGAGAATCAGTTGAAAACCTTAAATGTAATTTTAAAGAAAATTTTTTCGTAAACTTAAATGAAGTAGAGTTTTGATGAAACTGAAACTTGGTTTTTGGGGCAAGAGAATGACGGTAAATGACTTTCGGTGAATAGCTGTCGAGATATGGTAGTGGATAAAAATTGAAACAGTAAAATTGATAGATAACAAACCTCAGAAATAATCTCTAAACGTGTTAGGGAAAGGGAGAAGGTTGTTGGGAAGATATCTAAGAAGAGTGAAGTGGATTTCTGAGCATATTTCTGAGGCAAAGATACGCTGAAAACTGTGAAAGAGGAGAGGATGTTGAGGTAATAAAGTCTAAGTCATGTTGGATGCAGTTGAGATGGAATGTGGGGTTGAAGAACAGTTTTATTGTATAGGGTAGGGTCTTTTTGGAGTCATGTCAGGTTGGGTTGAGGTGCTCAATAAAGCTTTAGTCGCTTGGTCCTTCAAAAAACTCACCTTGACCGAAATACTGCTGTTAATAGTAGTCATTAAAGACTTGAAAAGAGTTCTCAAAGTTCCACGCACTCTTTGTGCCTTCCTTAACAAATACATCCTTGCACGCGAGGAAATATTTAGTAATGAAAGGAAATTATTGATTCTTATGAAAAACTATTTGTGCTCTGAAATATTCGAGGGAGTTGACGTTTCTATGAAACCACGAAATCATATTCTAAACAAAAATATCATGACTCAAAGGCCTTGGTATTTACGCGGTACGACTTGGATTTTTCACAAACATTTTATATGAATAGTGCGTTGAATACCAGCTATTAAATTAAACCCGAATCTAATTATATAAAATGGAATATTCTAAAATCCATGTGTATATTCACGTAGTTAGCTTAGGTAATATATAAATGGCTTATTTTGGGTGAATTCTCCCATGAATCTACCTGATTTTCATGCAGCATCGTTGAATCCTTTATTCCATCGGATAGCACGGGATATCGTTGTTCTCTCTTTCATTCTCTATGTATGTGCCAAATGTGTGCCATGCGAGGCGATCTCTGATCGATTTTCCGAAAATATATAATATAGTTCAGCGACCATTTTGTCCACTGGACGTGTTACCATATTTATTGCTATTTAATGATAAAATAATGCACAGAAAATTAATTTTAGTAGTCTGTAAATAGTTGAGCTGAAATGTATGAAAAAAAGTAAAGTGGGTAAGTGAGAATATGCCTTAGACGTCGCCTACTAAGGACTAGAGTAGCGTAAAGCGCATTCCGGTGTAAGTGAAATCTAGCGGATGGCGTACTGTAGATCTGCACCCGGAAAATAACATATTATTATTGACGAACTAGATGCCTCAGAATTATCCATCTTTCTAATCATGGAAAATGAATGCAAGGCGTAGATGATATTGGTAGGTAACCTCTACACAAACCCGTTTTCGAATAAATTATGTTTACTGTTTTCCGGAAGTTTACAGCACTAACTACCACGTATATCATTATGATGTTATTTATAAATACTCTTTCTGAGAAGAAATAATATATCTGAAATAGCCTACAATGACTGGTTCAGCATGTTATCGATTAACTGCATTTTTCAAGTATTTTT
Organism: Hetaerina americana; assembly: GCF_022747635.1. Taxonomy (NCBI): domain Eukaryota; kingdom Metazoa; phylum Arthropoda; class Insecta; order Odonata; family Calopterygidae; genus Hetaerina; species Hetaerina americana. Next base: position 167,012 of record NW_027286855.1, read on the forward strand.
ATTACCGTCATTACTTTGCCTCCTTTTACGGTCGAAGTTGTACTCATGAAACTTCTTTCAGGAATAGGCAGGAAATAGGAGAGAAAATACTCTCCAGTTCTGGAATAATAATTGCTAGTTTATCCTATGTGTGATAAGAAGGATTGACTGAATATTTTGACTGTATTTACTTTCAGAATAATAAGTAATGACTAAATGATTGTCTATGGTATTATTCGTAATTACCCTGCGTTCATTTCTTCATTGCGAAACTAGGTCGTAGTTTTTCAAATAAAATAATATAATTGGGTTTAGTTCATATACATATACTCTTTAGCCAAACATGCATATCAATCAAAATTAAATTGCGCGAAGATAGTTTTCATTTTGCTCTATTCTTGCAGGATTGTACCAAGTGTCAGTGTACCTCTGCGGTACCACGTATTAGTGTATCTATGCGGTGGGCAGGAATTTTTTTAGGACAAGCTTATTATATTTTCGTATCCAATGGAACACTGGGATGGTTGTTAAGGAAGGTGTTGATGGGTAATGATTATGCCGTTAGATAAACGACCGTGGAAGGCAATGGGCGTGGCTAAGAGTGCCCGCAGTCAAATGTGCCGCAAACCTGGCCATTTAGGAATTTCGCTTTTCTTGTGGAACCAGGATAACTGGAGAAGGCCTGAAACAATTCCAAGCGAACACGTGTGGATGAATAACGGCACACTCCAGGGAGTTCTCGAATAATTTGATCATTAACGGTGAGGCTCTCTCTCTCTCCATCTATCTATCTTTGGAGGCGAGAGGGGGTTGAGGACTCAACCAAGTACGTTATATTTTACAACATGATTTAAATTTGCCATTTTTTGTCGTTTTAAGGAGATGTTTGGAGAGCCCTGGATAATATTTGTGAAGCTAATAATACCATATGCCAGGCTCTCATATCTGATCCATTATTAGACACTTATTTTAGTGGAAATTCAGCGTACGTGTTTAATATATATTATGAATTTTAACGGCCCGACAGTATATAATTCTCATGCCGATTGCTTTTTAACAGAATTTTATTGCTTCAATGGAGATATGCTCCAATTTTTCCATTCACATGTCCTACTGTCCATCACTGTCTTCGAAGTGAACATGCATAATATTATGAACCTTTTTAATAAAAGTAATAAATTGAATAAATTGCATTCGGCATTCGTTTTCTGTCAGATATTATTTTGAACATATTTTTTATTTCGGTTACCCCTCTCAAAAATAACGAGTAGCCCTACCTGAATTCACGATTCTGATTCCTAAGTGCCCTCATTGCAAGGAATACGCTTTCTTTCAAGACCGCGGAGTCCGTTGAGCAACAATGTCGTCGCCGACATTGGGCACAGTTCTTAGAGAAGGAAACATTTCTCATCCGAACACATCTGCCTTTCATCAAGAATGCCTGCTTTGTGGTATGTTTCCTCCCATCTTAAAATGGTACCTTACCCCGTCGATTTCAGCGGTTACCCTTTGATCCGAAGCCTTCATAACCCTACGTTTAGACATAACTTTATCTTTAAGTCTTCTCGCCCAACACAATTGACAATATAAATAAGAATAATTAGTCATTTAGCGTTCAACGGTAAAGATTACATCGAATGAATGTACCGTTTATTTAAGTCTTAAAGTATAAGGTTGAATGAATGCTAGAAATAAGAGTAATTATTCATTTTACGTGTGATGGTAAATATCATTACGGAATCTCCGATCATTCGTTGATTTTAACGCCACCAATTAATTCAAATAGTACAAACTCTTTTTATCGAGTTTTAACCCACGCGTTATAACACGTTCTTTAGTCTCAGCATGAACACTCTAATTCAGCCATCTGGGTATTAATAGCACCTGGTTTTTGATTAATGTTTTAGCGATGACTCGTTTCCTGAGTTTGGTCAACGTTTTCAAGCTAGTTTTTACATTATAATGTGTATGGCCCTATTTTAACAGCCCAAACAGCCACCTTATAAAGGATGCATTTAAATGGGCATTAAAAATCATCTTTTTTATTTTTACTCAAAATTCACAGAAAACGTTATTATTTAAGCGCATGCAAATTCTGGCATTATTAGATATGGGAATAAAAAAGGGCTCTCACTAATATAACACCAGAAAATACAATATATGTTCGCCATTATGGGTTTGTGTTTGACATTTTAAAATTTCACATATCATCGACTTAAAAGTTTATAGATATTTCTTCAAAAATTAAAAATGAGTAAGTGTTATTGGCTTTTGATTAATTGCGACCTTTTGCTTCATTGGCGAAATTACTCTGATGTCACGAACCATTCATTTTCCTATCACTCACATTTAATCGCAGCATATAAATCGACCCCCGGCCCAAAGAAAGGGAGGAAGGTTACTAAACCTCTCTCAAGTGAGAAATCAAATTGGCAGTGAGCCCTGAATAAGGAAGCTGTGAACACCCAGCGTATTCCTAAGGTGAGGACCGACTGCATTGGGAACTTTCCAAGGAAACACAGTACTCTACTGTTTATTTGACCCCAATAATATCAAACACACCCAAAAACACATAAAATAAAATCAGTCTATTACCGATTTGACTCGCAATTTATGCCCTCACTAGGCGGAAAATAATTTTGCTAATTTTCTGAAATTTTTGCATTTGAATACGCATAATTGGATAACTGCGTCGATAATTACTGTCACGGCATCTCCCCAATTTTCTTTAAAAGTTTTTGAAAAAAGTTGTGATTTGCACCATTACCCATTGCATTATACTTGAAAATGTTATCCAGTGTTTTTATTATGTAACACCCAAAGCACTATTTATATAATTCTGCAGCAATAGGTTCTAATTGCCGTTAATGTGTTCCCCTATGTACATTATGGTAGGATTATCTTACTATTATAATCTGACTACTAAAATAACTGGTAAATGCTACTAAATGATTATGCCTTCTATTTAAATCTTTTGAAAGAATGCTTAAAACTTTGGTTTAAATTTTTCCATCTCTTTAGTTGGGGGATTTTGTAAGAAATGGAGGAAGGGAAGAGGTAGTGACGCGGGGATAAGGGAATTATTTTATAGTTACAGGTAAATACATTCATATGCATATACACACACACACACACACACACACATATATATATATATATATATATGTATACATATGTATATATATATAAATATATGTATGTATATATTTATAAATATATGTATATATATATGTATATATATATATATATATATATATATATATATATATATATATATGTATATATATCCCCTCCCCGGACTACAAACTTGACGTGGTGGAAGGGCTTGTGCGTTCCGATGACCCCTAGAGCTGTGCTGGCGGGAGTAATAATTATCGCTCCTGGTAGGGTCACCCATGCCAGATAAGTCGAAAGTTAGGAGTCAGACGAAAGGTAGTCCACACAGCGTCTGTTCCTCAGTGAGGCGGCTGCAATGGCGTCTGACCCCAGTGGGGCAGCCAGTAAGTGATGGTGTCACGTTAAAAACACTATTGAGGAAGGCAACGGGAAACCACCTCAATTATCATTCCCAAGATTAACATGATGGACTATATAGAGATTTTGAGTCCTGGCAACTACGGGGCTCGGCCCAATCGGCCGCGTGTCGTGCCCGGCAGCGGGGGAGGCAAGGCTTCCGCGGTCGTCATCCCACGAATCCCCTTGCAAGGGAAAACCAGCAGCAGCAGGACAGAAGACGCAGGAGAAGAAGACAAAATTAGTTAGAATAGGAACGTGGAATGTTAGGACAATGATGAGGACAAGGAAACTGGAGAATATTAAGCGAGAGATGGAAAGGGGAAATATAGATATTTTAGGTCTATGCGAGGTGAGATGGAAGGATAGCGGGGATTACTGGAGTGATCAGTATAGAATAATATACAGCGGCGGGGACGAGAGCCATCGAGGGGTTGCCATAGTATTAAATAAAGAGGTAGGAAGAAGCGCAGTCAACATAGAGCAGGTAACGGATAGATTATTACCAGTAGAAATATAAGCAAAACCGACGACCTTGGTTATTATTCAGGTATACATGCCACCGAGCAACCATAAGGAATGAGAGATGGATAGGGTATACGATCAGTTAGAGGATATAATCGCGTGTGTTCCTGCAGGGAAATATTTGATAGTGATGGGGGATTGGAATGCGACGTTAGGCGAAGGAAGAGATGGTGATGAGGTCGGGGACTACGGTTTAGGCACGAGGAATGACCGCGGGGAGAAAGCAGTTGAGTTCTGCAGGAGACAGGGGTTAGTCATCACCAACACTTGGTTCAGACACCACAAAAACGGAGGTAAACATGGAAAATGCCAGGTGACTCAGAAAGGTATCTGATAGATTATATCCTGGTTAGACATAGGTTTAGGAACAGTGTGATAAATTCACACAGCTTCCCGGGAGCGGATGCGGACTCTCACCACAATTAAGTTTTTATGAAATGTAGCGTCCGTTTCAAAAAGATAAGGCAGTGACGGCGAGTTAGAAAATGGAATGTAGAAGTATTAAATGGTTTGAAAAGGAAGGAGTAAAAACAGGCGGTAGAGGAAATCATGGAGGATGGTAAAGAGCTAAGTACTATCGAAGAGAAATGGGAAAGTATCAAGAAAGGGTTGTCTATAACCGCAAAAGACACTATTGCAACCGTTAAAGCTAAAAGTACTAGGAAACCATGGATCACGGATGAGATGATTAAAAAGATAAATGAGCGGAAAAATAGAAGAATGTTAATACAGAATTAGGTAAAATGAAGTACAAAGAGTTAAACAATAAATTGAGGCGGGCAACAAAAAAAGCAAAAGAAGCTTGGTTGAAGACGCAGTGCGAGGATATGGAAAGTCTGCAGAGGAAGGGTGAAATTGATACGCTGTATAGCAAAGTTAAATCGTTATCGGGAAGTAAGAGAGGGAGATCTATGCTAACAGTTAGAGATAAGGCGGGTAAGGTGATAGTTGACACAGGAAAGATCCAAGAGAGATGGAAGGAATATTTAGATGAACTGTATAGTAAAGAACTTCGACCAACAAAGTTAGACATAGAAAAGGAACATGACGGAGAGGAAGTTAGCTTAGGTCCAGCCATACTCGACGATGAGATAAAAAGGGCATTAAGGGAGAAGAAACTAAAAAAGGCCGTTGGGGTGGATAACATTCCTGCGGAACTACTGAAATATTTAGGAAAATATGGGAGGAAGAGGCTATATGGGCTGATTCGTAGTATCTCTGAGGAAGGAATATGGCCGGAAGAATTTGTGAGATCAGTGTTAGTTCCTATTCCGAAAAAGGTAAATGCCATATCATGTGAGGACTACAGGACAATAAGTTTGATATCCCACGCAGCTAAAGTTGTTCTCAGGATCATGAACAAAAGGATAGAGAGCAGGATAAATGATTACTGAGGGGATGACCAGTTTGGGTTTAGGAAGGGGAGAGGTACGCGTGATGCCATTGTGGTAATGAGATTATTAATCGATAGAAATATAGAACACAACCAGGAGGTATTTGCCTGTTTCGTAGATTCGAAAAAGCGTTCGATAGAGTGAATCGGGAAAAACTAATGAGTATATTGCAGAAAATAGGAATAGATTGGAGGGAAAGGAGGCTAATCCGCAACCTGTACATGTCACAGACTGCACAGGTGCGGGTGGGGAACGGGGAGTCCGGACGGGCAGTGTTAGGAAGAGGTGTAAGGCAGGGTAGCTCATTATCACCGTTGCTGTTCAACCCGTAAGCAGAGGAAATGATTAAGGAGGCATGGGAGGAACTGGAGGTAGGAATGAAAGTGAGCGGGGAATTCGTGAAATACGAGGGTCATCCGGAATGTAGTACCCGTTCGTGCCGCATGAAGTGCTGACGACGCGAGTAGCCGCTGGACGAAGTCAGATAGCTTCAGTGGCTTGTCTGCCTTCTCTGAGCCAAGTTGCGTGACGCTAGCATTGCCTGTGTTGTTTCTGTGATTGTTTACAATGTTTAAAAAAATTGAGAACGCCGCCAGTTGTGAAGTGAGGGCAGTGATTAAATTCCTCAATGCAAGAAACGTTCGCCCATGTGATATTCATCGCCAATTAAAGGAGGTGTATGGAGACAATGTAATGGACGAGTCGTCTGTTCGGCGGTGGTGTCGCAACTTCAACATGGGGAGGGGGAACACACACGACGATGAGCGTTCGGAGAGACCGTCTGTCATTACAGACCAACTGGTGAGCTCAGTTGACGAATTCGTGAGGAACGATCGGCGCGTCACAATTGATGACATCTGTGAGCATTTTCCCAATGTTTCTCGAACAATTGTTCATGAAATTGTTAAACACCATCTGCATTATGCAAAAATTTGTGCAAGATGGGTCCCTCGCGTATCTCAATGAGCTGGCGGCGAAGGACTATGCAGCAGGAATACAGAAACTTGTCACACGTTATGACAAATGCCTTAATTTGCTTGGAGATTATGTTGAGAAGTAGTTTAAAGTATCCTCTTTCAAATAAAATTTTTTATGTTTGTTAATATTTACTTTTGTGTCTTTATTTCACGAACGGGTACTACTTTCCGGATGACCCTCGTATTAGGTTTGCTGATGACCAAGCTTTCATTTTTCAGTCAGCCAAGGGGTTTCAAGCATTGCTGAGTGAATTGGAAATACAGTGCGACAGGTATGGGATGAGAATCAATATTAATAAAACAAAGGTTATGTGATTTTCTACAAAGAAAAAGGCTAAGCAAAACATTAAAATAGGAGGGCAAAAACTAGAGCAAGTAGAACAGTTTACGTATCTCGATAGTGTTTTGGACCAACACGGTCAAAGTAGTAGGGACGTAAGGAGAAGAATTGCGCTAGGCAAAGAGGCTTTCACAAGGAGGAGAGAGTTGATGACAGGGACGTTGAGTAAGGATGTTAAGAAAAGACTCGTAAAAACTTTGATATGGAGCGTAGCTATGTACGGCGCGGAAACGTGGTCATTGAAGCAGGAAGATAGACGTAGAATGGAGGCTTTCGAAATGTGGGTGTGGAGGAGAATGGAGAAGGTGAAATGGACTGAGAAGAAAACAAATGAGCGAGTACTTGGTATGGTGGGCGAGGACAGGGGTTTGTTGGGAGAAATCCTATGGAGGCAGGAAAAGTGGATGAAGGGGTTATTAACCGGCAGTGGGATGTTGAAGACTGGGATAGAGAGGAGAATGTTGGGCAAACGAGGAAAGGGAAGGAACAGGATGGGAATGTTGGACGGGATGAAGGGAGGAAGAAAGTACTCAGAGATGAAGGGGGACCTGATGTAGAGTACGATGCTGTGTTTTGCTAGGGGTCACAAATTATTTAATTAGTAATTATGTCCATCCAAATACCTATCTTAACCGGTAGATTACCTAATAATAATAATATTTATATATATATATATATATATATGTATATATATTCATTCCCGGAAATAGTTTTGAAGGAAACGGATAGGAACACACATACGAGTAGAAAGGACGAACACAGGAGATGTGGGGAAGGCGGAATCGAGCAGATCACAGGCGCAAAAGTATTTCCTTGACGGGGACTTGAACCGCGGATCTTCGTCTTGCCGGGCTGATTACCGATTCTTTGGCCGGGAGATGGCGTTCGGGATCTGTTTCACCAATCAAAGGAGAATTGGACGAGGGTACCTGAAGGAAGAATATGGTTCCTATCCCTTTACCATGTGAATTAATATTTGTTCGCCAATTGACGGGTTTTCGTGAATGAATGTGTATTTCACCAATGTTGCTGGTGTATTCTTTTGGCTATGTATGCCACGAAACGCACTGCTCCTATCCTTCAGAACGTTGTATTATTGTTTTCCCTGCTATCCTTGCGTATGAGATCAATTTGATTTCTCACTTAGCTTTCGGCCTTCTCCGAGGCCTTCAAGTAAAACAGAAAATATGCTGGAAAGGGGTATGGTTGGGGAGGGAAATTAAAGGGGTGGTGCAGGGAATGCTGGGAGGGAAATTAAAGATGGCGGTTAAGGGTGGGAATTTTGAAAGATCGGAAAGCTAATATGTAGGCGGATGCTCGAGTTCTCACCTCAATATTAGTGGCTGAATCGGTTAGGGATTCTGGGATACTAAGAGCAAAACACTGGTCGAATGAAAGGATTTTGGGAATATGCGTGTGAAGGGATAGGAAGAGAAGAGAGTGAGGCAGAATTGCAGGAGTACCGGTTATTGTTCATTCGAATGGATAAGGCGGTAATGCATTCACCTATGTAAAAGGAAGTGCAATGCTTGCATGCCAAAAGATAAATAATGTTTTTTGAGAGGAAATTAGCGAGGGGACAAGATGAGGGGGCAATGAGGGGATGTAGGAGAGGGGAGTAGATCTACTGGTTATTCATGCGGGAAAGTGCGGTCGTGCATTCGCCCACGTAGAAGGCAGGGCAGAAGTTATAGGAGAGGTGATATATAATATTTTTTGAGGCACAGATAACGACCGGTTGGGAGTTGGTACTGAGTGAGGGGGAGGGTTTTAGAAGATGGTAACATTTACAGCATGGGCGGTTGCATGGTGCGGATAGGAGCGGGGGAGAGAGGGGGGTGCTCGCAGTTGGTTTTATTGTCTTTAGGATGTCACGCAGGTTCGACAGGCGTTTAAATGAAACAGAGGGACAATGTGGGAATAAAAATGACGAGGACTGAGTGGTATTAATAATTGGGAAGAGGTCACTGATTAAATGTTTAATTTTGTGTGTTCCGGGGAAGAAAGTGGTGATAAGATTAGGGCATTTTGGGCGGTTTGGTTTGGGGAGGGGAGCGTATTGGGTTGACGGTTTGAGGATTTTACTGTTCGGTATTTTTTCAGAGTACCCACATTTTCTGGGAGAGTCATGTAGCTGGTCTAAGTATTTCTGTTGGGAGGGGGTGTTGTTGCAAAGACGGAAGCCACGGACTGAGAGTGAGAATGGGATGGAGCGCCTTGTATGAGGTGAATGGCAGCTGTCGAAATGAAGATACTTTTGCTTATTAGTTGGTTTAATGTGGACTGAAGTGTGAAACGTATTGTTTTGGAGGTGAATATCGATATCTAGGAAAGTGATATTCGAGTCGGATATAGAAGAAGTGAAAGATACTGAGGAGGAGGAGTTGAGAGAGGAAATAAAAGAGGATAAAGTTTCGCATCCGTGGGACCAAAGGAGGAATATATCATCGATATAGCGGGCCCAGAAGAGTGGTTTGAGGGTTTGTTGTTGCAGAAAGTCAAGTTCTAGTTTACCACTAAAAAGATTGGCGTACGCGGTAGCCATACGCGTGCCCATTGTAGTGCCTTTTATTTATAAATATATTTTGTCGTTGAATTGAAAAGCATTTTTGGTGAGAACGATTTGGCTCAGTTCGATGAGGAAATCTGTGGATGGGGTGTGTGGTGTGGATCGTAGGGAGAGGTAATGTTTCAGGGCTTCTAGTCCTTCTTTGTGGGGAATGGAGGTGTACAGAGATGTAACTTCTATCGTGGCCATGAGAATGGTTCTGTTGTGCGGAATTGTTATTGTGAGTGTCCTTTCTTTGTGTCTTCATGGTCTAAAAATTTACATCTGTATTTATATATATATATATATATATGTAGATGATTTCGTCGACGTAACACGGAAGTGCAGAATAGTACATTACACAGTAACAAACAATATAGAAACACAAAAAAAGATCACTCACACGTTATTTCTTGATAATTTCGACGGAATTCTACTCCATCTTCATCGGAAGATAGAGAAGTAATGACTGCTGGAATAGTAGAGGTGAGGGGTGCGAGAGAAAGGGAAGGGGGCCAGGGGAAGGGGAGAACGGAGGCGGAGGAGGGGTGAGAGGAATGGTTGGGGAGAGGAAAGGGAGAGGAGAGGCTAGATGGGAGCGGAGATAGGGAAGGAGGAAGAGGGAGGAGGTGGAATTGACACAAAATCGGAAAAGAAAACAATCTGCTCACCGCAACTATTGCAACATCCGAGACCCAGGTATCGACTTACAAAGTCTTGATCAAGACCCTGCAAGTCGAAACAAAGGCCACGCACACCAAAACTCATGCGGAAAAACAAAGTGTTCAACTCTCCGATATGCATCGATTCCCCAAAGTAACAATTTTAGGCCACTCCCATTAGTGAACGACATGGAGGCCCGGATGCTGATAGGTCATACAGATGTAAATAAATGCCATTTCAAGAGTTTTTAATTCTATAGGGTTATCGGATGTGGGAAAGGACGCTAGGACGGAAACATTGTAACACTGGTTGAAAGGGGTATTATGATGGGAAGCATGTTTAGGGATGGGGAGACCCGCGGACGGGGAGGAGGGATTGCACGAGGCGCGGTGGTTGTTAATCCTAATGCTCAGTGGTGTGGAGCATTGGCCTATAGATGACGGGCAGAGTTTACAGGTCAGAAGATAAACAACATTCTTGGAAGTGCAGGAGTAAAGCGGGAAGGGCGGGAGAGAGTTAAATGGTGGGGTGGAGTGGTGAAAATAGGGAAGGTTTTACATCTTCCTCGATGACATGGAGTGAGTATGGCTCTGGGGGTGTGAGGAATTTTTAAACGGCTTGGTGGATTTGAGGATATCTGCTAGGTTGGCGGGACGTTTGAAGGTGACAGAGGGGCATTTGGGAAGAAGGTTTGAGGAAGTGTTGTGATTTTTGAGGATGGGGAATAGGTCTTTGAGGATGAATTTGAGGGACTTAATGCCTGGGAAGTAGGTAGTACAGATTGAGAGAGGCTGGGAGTCTGTGGTTGAGGCAGGCTTGGGGGTGTAGGAATGTTTGACTATTTTTTATGGAGGAGAGAATCTGGGTATCCTCGTTGGAGGAGGGAGTGGTGAAGGTTGTTGAGGTATTTGTAAAGGGATTCGGGATGGTTGGAAATGCGGTGACCCCGGATAGAGAGGGAGTAAGGGAAGGAGCGCTTGGTATATGAGGGGTGGCAACTGCTGTAATGAAAATATTGCTGCTTATTCGTAGGTTTAGTGTGGATAGAGGTCAGGAATTTTCTATTGCTAAGGGAAATATTGACATCGAGGAAGGTGATCTGAGAGGATGAAATGGTCGAGGAGAAAGACAGAGCTGAGGAATCATTTAGTTGGCAGATGAAGGAATTGAGGGAATCAATGCTATGTGGCCAGCGTAGAAAGATGTCATGAATGTATCGGAGCCACGGGAGGGGTTTCAAAGGATAATTGGAGAGGAAATTCTCTTACAGGACACCGAGGTGGAGGTTTGCATATGAAGGGCTGAATCTGCTACCAATGGCATAGACCTGTATTTGGAGGTAATAGAAATTGTATATATATATATATATATATATATATATATATATATATATATATATATATATATATATAAACCATAAACACATTTATCCACCCGAAGGTCGGTTTGGTAGGTGCTGGTAGAGTTCGCCCAGTACTATACGGCATGTGCCTTTCCCTGTGCAGGTTATGGTTTCCCAGAAAGTTCTGGTACACTAAAAATCATATAGCTTGGGTGGATATGAGGATGCTCAGAGAGGCTTGCCTGGGAATCGAACCTGAGCCCTCCGGTCGGGTATGCATATTTGTCGATATATATAAAAAAATATATGTATAAAAATATCTTGGGAATGGAACGCTCTTCAGCGACGAAAAAATATATTAAAACACAGATGTAGATTTTTAGAATATAGAGACACAAAGAAAGGACACTCACAATATGTTATTTGACGTTTCGACGGCTCGGCCGCCGTCTTCATAATGGCGTTCTCGGGAAAGAGCGGAGAGGACATGTGCGGGGGAGAGGTGGGGGAAGCAACGGTAAGGGACTAATAGGAAATGAACAAGGGGAGGGAGGGGATATGTAGGCAGCCATATGATGCATTCAGTGGGCTTGGTTCAGCCCGGTCGGCCATTATGAAGACGACGGCCGAGCCGTCGAAACGTCAAATAACAAATTGCAAGTGTCCTTTCTTTGTGTCTCTATGGTCTAAAAATCTACTGTGTTTATATATATATATATATATATATATAATATATATAATAATGGGACGACACAATAGAACATAAATAGAATAGTAACATTTAAAATGACACACACTGTAAATTGTTCAAGCTTACGGCCTTCTCAGAGGCCTTCTTCAAGTAGGACTCTTCAAGTAAGAGTCTTACTTGAAGAAGGCTCCTGAGAAGACCGAAAGCTCGAACAATTTACAGTGTGAGGGTACTTTTAAATGTTGCTGTTCTACTTGCGTTCTATTGTGCCGTCCCATTATTGTGCTGCTCGTGTGAGTGTTTCCGTATAATCGATATATATATATATATATATATATACATATATATATATATATATATATACATATATATATATATATATATATATATATATATATATATATATATATATAGCTTGGGTGGAGCTGCAGGTGCCCAGAGTGAGAGTGCCTTGCCCGGGAATCGAACCCGGGCCCATTACATTTTATATATTCACATTCAAACACGGAATCCCGTCATATATGTATATGCATGTATGTTAAATATACTATATATAGTATACACATGTATATGCGTATGTATATATATATATATATATATATATATATATATATATATATATATATATATATATATATATATATATATATATATATATATATATATATAAATGTATATATATGTGGGTCGCGGTAGTACAGGGGGTAGACCGTCCGATTACTGACCGGAAGGTCCCGAGTTTGTTTCTCGGGCAAGTCTCAGGGCATCTGCAGCTCCACCCAAGCTATTTGATTTTTAACAATCCCAGTACTCCACCCAGTACTAAGCCATCGGGCTTATTACTGGGTGGAGTACTGTATCACCCACCAAACCGACCTTCGGGTTGATTTCTGTGTTTATATATAAAACCGATAACACAGTAATCAACCCGAAGGTCGGTTTGGTAGGTGATGGCAGAGTTCACCCAGTACTAAGCCCTACGGCGTGTGAAATTCAAACATCAGGGTAGGGGGGCCAGTTCCTTTCCCTGTGCCGGCTATGGTTTCCCAGGAAGACCTGGTACCCGAAAAATCACATAGCTTGGGTGGAGCTGCTGGTGGAGTGCCTTGCCCTGGAATCGAACCTGGACCCCTCCGGCCAGCAGTCCAACGCTCTACCCCCTGGACTACCGCGAACCAAATTTATATATATATATATATATATATATATATATATATATATATATATATGCATACATACATACTTACACACACATGCATTCGCAAACACGTTAATATAAAAGATCTGTGCAAAAAAAATGAGCCGTCTTACGATGCGTAAACTGCTTGACAGATTACAATTTGTGAGGAGTCGCCTTTTAGCGTAGCCTGTGAGTTGGAGAAAACCGCCTTGCTTATGGTTGTATCTCAACTTGTCTTTGGACAGCAGCGTTTCTTATCTTCGCACAGGAACGATTCTTGTTTGAGTTGCAGACGCTTGCTGTACAAATTCTTGTGTTGTTGAGGAAGAAGGTGTTAGAGAAGCAGGAAAGTGAACTGAACTTTGTTGTAACCTCGGGAGAAGTGCAAATGTAGCTTATACAATAACTCAATATACAGTCAGCAATGAATCTTTAAGTCGGGGTGGGTGTTTTCGTTGTAGCAACCACTTCCAGTCTGGACAAATCTGGAACGATGAAGAATTAATTATCGGACGTGTGGTTGATTGAATGTGAACGTGATTCTGACCGTTTCCTAAGATTAGGAAGGGATTATTCAAAATAAATGTGTCCCTAAAGGAAAAATCCGGATCTATGTATAGGTTCTGACATACCATCTTGCGGAAGACACCACAAATATGGAAAAACATTTTTTTGTGCTTTCATTACGAAAACACACCGGCGTACACATAATTAATTATTACAGAGTTTTTGGCCAAAAACAGCACACCGATGGTCCCCCTGCCTTTCTACTCCCCGTATCTTGCTCCAGTGGACCTTTTACTGTATCCTAAGTTGAAATATACCTTGAAAGAGCACCAATTTGAAACTATCGAAGACATTTAACGTAGTTGGACTTATATCTGGCTATCCCGAAAGTAGCGTTCCTGACCGCATTGGAAAGCTGGAAAAAACTTTGGGAGCGTTGTATTGGCAGTCAAGGGCTGTATTTTGGAGGTGACATGAATAATTAAAGGGTTAATAACAAAATCAAGTATTTATTTTAGCAGTCTCATCTTTTTTTTTAAACAGACTTTGTACCATATGTATTTAAGGCGAGTTTGGATGGCCATAACTACTAAATTCTCTTGTCTCTCCAAACGAAACAGAACCCAGCATCCAACTATTCATCTAGCCCCTCTTTCTCCCCGTAAATTTCGTTCCTCCCTTCATTTCATCCAACGTCCCTATCCTATTCCTGGCCCTCCCTCCTTTGCCTAACATTCTCCCCTCTATTACCGTCTTCAGCATCCCACGGCCAATCAATATGCGTAGCGCCTATTTTATCAGTCTCCGTATGATTTCTCCCCACAACCCCATTTCCCAACCAACTTACCTACCAACTCCTCATTTTTTTTTCATCCCTATCCACTTAACCTTCTCCACACCTACATTTCAAAAGCCTTCAATCCACACCTTTTGCCCTGCGTCAATGACGATGTTCCCGCGGCCCTACGCTCCATATCAAAGTTTTAATGAGCCTTTTCGAAACATTCTTACTCATCAACCCTGTCATTACTTCTTCCAACCTTGTGAAGGCTTCTTTGCCTATCGCATTTCTTCTTTTTATTTCCCTGCTGTTTTGACCATTCTGGTCCAGAACACTTACATATATATATATATATATATATATATATATATATATATATATAATATGAAGTTAGCACTAACTAACTAAGACAGTAACACACAAAAAATAAAAGAAACTCACACGAAATTCCTTAAACGTGTGTGTGTGTGTGTGTATATATATATATATATATATATATATATATATATATATATATATATATATATATGTATGTATATATATATATGTGTGTGTGTGTGTGCGTGTGGGCGTAAGTTTATTTATACTGGGCTAAGGTTTATTTCAGGGTGGCTGCTTAATATTATTCCTGAAAGGTTAGAGATTTCAGGCTAATTGTACTTAAGTTCATAATGCAGGTTAAATTTAGAATTTTATCCCTCCCACGTTTAGGTTTATTTAAAAATTGGACCAGGGAAATCATAAGAAGAGTGAATGGTAACTGGGAATACAAATAAATGTATTTCGGCAACAGCGAAAATTATGAAGAACCCACGCTGATGGTTTGCTTCACCAATCACACCCTCGCGTGGCAGTTGGAAATGTGCGTAGTGGATTGAATACTCACATAACCACCACCATCCTCCTCCGGGTCCGTGACAACGAGTTGATGAAGGTTGGAGTCGTACACTTGCGCAACCAGACCCAAATTTTCCCTTGGGTACTTGAACCATTCGATGACAAGACGTCGAATGTCGACGGTGATCCAGCGTCCTCTCCCCGGCAGCGGTTCCCTCTCCTTGGAGCTGTGGATGATGGAAAGTTGGGGCGACTCACCTCCACCCCGGCCCTCCCGCACTCTGTACACAGTAACCGTAACATCGGTTCCCATTGTCCCTCCCTCACCGTCTCCACCGCCCCAGCTCTTAGCGTAAATCCACAGGTGAGCCCTCATCACTTTGTTCCGCGTCGTCTTATCAGAGAATCGAAAGTACTGTATGTCCACTCCTCTGCTGGCATGTCTCAGCCTCGGATCTGGAAAGAGATTGAGGTTGTTAGTACGGTAGCATTGGAATTATATCCTCGTATTTGATTCTATTTTATGATATTTAAAATAGAGCATATAAATTGCTTATCACGGGGAATATTATTTTCCAAAAAAGATTGTGAGATTGAAAAGAAAAAAGAAAAAGAGATTGTGGCGAGTTGTAATAAAGGGTTTGTCAACTGACTTTTACCTTTGAGAAACGGACCCTTGTTCTATATACTAAATACTGATACATTTAGTGAAAGTGATTTGCCCGAATGTGGGCTTATTAGGTGATGGTGGAGTTTAGTCCTTGCTTAACCCAAGGGCTAGTGAAATTCAACCATCAAGGAAGAGGTGTGTCTCTGGCTTTGTGCCACCTGCAGATTCCCAGTAAAATCTCGCACCCCACAAATCCGGAGTGAATCTCGGATGTTCAGACTTACCTTACCTCCAGGCCTCTGGTTGGTGGCTCTATCAACTCTGCAAAATGATTGATTTTATTAATTATATAAGACGATCTCTTCGGCACAGTTCTTATCACCCCTAGAAAATGTAGCTGCGATGCATTACTTTTATCTTAAAGAAATCCGCTGAAGATTATGAAACGTATTTAAATAAAGGAAATGTGAAATGAATTGGTGGGCTTTGGTTAGCTATTATGTTTTATGAACTGAGACCTGCCGTTACATCATATAATTGTAAATTTTATGACACAAGGCAAACGACCGCTGTTAACTTATAAATGAAGGCATTTAGAGAAATTTATTGCGCGAGCACTTATTATGGACACATTTGCCTTGCGTGAACCTTGAATGAATAAAGCAAGCAGCAGAATGAAAGAAAATAGAATATTCTGAATTTTAACGTAACCACACTCTTAGCCATCATTATTAGTATTTAAAGTCAAATCTAAGAATGATTTGCTTAAACTGCAGTCCGTCCGTGCTTGTAGGAAGCCTTCTCACTTCTTATCGCCTAAACTCTCATTATCGATCTGATGATGAATCCTCTACGTGAAATTTCTCTGCTTTAATCAATCTCCATTATCCTTTTAAAAATTAATTCAGGTTGCGTTACGCCTTAAGATGATTATCTGCTAATTCATTGGAATATTCTGTATAGTATACGATCCTGGATTCTACATGTATTTTTGGTGAGCTCGTATTAACAATATTCTTGTACGTGTTCCAGATATTGAGGCACTTGCCTCATATAAATATGAATTTGTTTCCATGAACCTCAACTATCGGATTTTTAGCCTTAGGATTATTTTATACCAGATCTCCTAAAACTTCTGTTCCCTACTAATTTCTTTATTCCCGCATAGGTCCTTGCATCGGCATTATCCATTCCCCACTCCTCGTAGTTCCTCTTTTATCTTCCTATGTGCATTCAAATCCTGGATGTTTCCTTTGATTATGGCCTGAGTAAACTGTCGCGTCTTCATTATTATTTCTCTTCATTGGTGCCCTCCATTGGCTTCACCCTTCACCCACTCTTCGAAGTACTACTTCATCAATTACTTTGCCTATTCATTCCATGTTCTTCATTTCTCTGGAGCACCAGATTTACGTCGCCTCCATTCTTATTTCTCTTATTTTCCAATCGTCCACATCTTATATCCATAGAAAAATAAACAGCATGTGCAAATTGTATTGAGTCAATTCCTGGCGTCTGCACTAATTAGGGCCTAAGTTTCTCGTTCAATGAAAACTTTCGAATGAAGTCATATGGCTCGGTAACAAGCTAATATGATATTTGGCTCTGTAAAATTTCCCTGATTTTTTTCCACATGGGGGTAATGTTACAGCTTTGCATCGTTTTAAGGATGGAATTCATTGCAACTAGGTTTTCATTTTAATTGCGCCAGATTAATAGGATTTGGTTGTGGCTAAATTAACATGCACTCGAGAGCTCATGAAACAGCCTTTGGATTGCTTGCCAACCTATTTCTGCATTCATTGCATTTCAGGGTCAATTGTCAGGGTCAGTTGAAGGAAAGGTCATTGAAGAGTAATCGCGTAGCAATGAATTTGTAATAAATATTGTATAGTTCCTTTAACCTCTAATGTTCTCGCTTCTATTGTGCGATTTTTGTACGCCTTTTTATTCGTAAAACCAGTTTTAAAATAGAAAATAAAAATAGGCCTTTGATCAATGCGAATAAGGTATTTTTCCCCGTCGACCATTCAGGAATTTATTTGCTCCTCTATTGTAATGAAATGTTAGAAAGCGTCCTCTTATGAAGAGGTAATAGCAAATGTAAAAAAATCTTCGTCTCATTTCAGTTTATTTGGATTGAAATATTAACCCAACACTGTTCCACAATACAGAAATTGCAGCTTCAACCTTTTTAGTATTCCTTCCTGCGTATTTTTTGGCCAAATAAAAAATATGGGAAAAGAAAATATAACCCCATGCCGGAAACCTTGTGCTAAATTCCAAGGAAAATATGTAAAAATATCAAAACTTAAGGGAACTTCTATATATTCTACCAGAAATATTTAAAAACTCTAAGAATATGAAATTGCCCATTAATAATGATCATAAATGTAATTGGTCTTGAACATATTATTCCGTCCGAGTGATTGCTTTCAATGGTTTTGTGCCAAAAAACCCAATTTAAAATTACGCTTCGTCATAAATGTTTTTCATTTTCGGTGGCAGTTAAACATTTCACCGCTTTGACCGCACGGCCACATCGATGACTCGAAGGACTGACTGAATCTTTGCATAGGGATGAAACGACCCCCGCATTTGCATGTACTTATATGGCGAATACAGGACATTAAGCTTGATATCCCACGCAGCTAAAGTTGTTCTCAGGATCATAAACAAAAGGATAGAGAGTAGGGCAAATGATTACTTAGGGGATGATCAGTTTGGGTTTAGGAAGGGGAGAGGTACGCGTGATGCCATTGCAGTAATGAGATTATTAATCGAGAGGAATATAGAACACAACCAGGAGGTATTTGCCTGTTTCGTAGATTTCGAAAAAGCGTTTGATAGAGTGAATTGGGAAAAACTAATGAGTATTCAGCAGAAAATAGGAATAGATCGGAGTGAAAGGAGGCTAATCCTCAACCTGTACATGTCTCAGACTGCTCAGGTGTGGGTGGGGAACGGGGAGTACGGATGGGCAGTGCTAGGAAGAGGTGTAAGGCAGGGTTGCCCATTATCACCGTTGCTGTTCAACCTGTATGCAGAGGAAATGATCAAAGAGGCATGGGAAGAACTGGAGGTAGGAATGAAAGTGGGTGGGGAATTCGTAAAATCTTTAGGTTTGCTGATGACCAAGCTTTAATTTTTCAGTCAGCCAAGGGGTTGCAAGCATTGCTGAGTGAATTGGAAATACAGTGCGACAGGTATGGGATGAGAATCAAAAATAATAAAACAAAGGTTATGCGATTTTCTAGAAAGAAAAAGGCTAAGCTTAACATTAAAATAGGAGGGCAAAAACTAGAGCAGGTAGAACAGTTTACGTATCTCGGTAGTGTTTTGGACCAACACGGTCATAGTAGTAGGGACGTAAGGAGAAGAAATGCGCTAGGCAAAGAGGCTTTCACAAGGAGGAGGGAGTTGATGACAGGGACGTTGAGTAAGGATGTTAAGAAAAGACTCGTAAAAACTTTGATATGGAGCGTAGCTATGCATGGCGCGGAAACGTGGTCGTTGAAGCAGGAGGATAGACGTAGAATGGAGGCTTTCGAAATGTGGGTGTGGAGGAGAATGGAGAAGGTGAAATGGACTGAGAAGAAAACAAATGAGCGAGTACTTGGTATGGTGGGCGAGGACAGGGGTTTGTTGGGAGAAGTCCTATGGAGGCAGGAAAAGTGAATGAAGGGGGTATTGATCGGCGTTGAGATGTTGAAGATGGTAATGAAGGGGAGAATTTAGGCAAACGAGGAAAGGGAAGGAACAGGATGGGAATGTTGGACGGGATGAAGGGAGGAAGAAAGTACTCAGAGATGAAGGGGGACCTGATGTAGAGTAGGATGCTGTGTTTTGCTAGGGGTCACAAATTATTTAATT
Organism: Hetaerina americana; assembly: GCF_022747635.1. NCBI lineage: Eukaryota > Metazoa > Arthropoda > Insecta > Odonata > Calopterygidae > Hetaerina > Hetaerina americana. The sequence goes on from NW_027286855.1 coordinate 186,772, forward strand.
AGTAATTATGTGCATCCAAAAACCTACCTTAACCGGTAGATTACCTAATAATAATAATAATATGGCGAATAGCACGCTCCTTAAATCCTCCTCTTTAGCTATTTTGTAACAAGTGGATGGATATTGTAACAAGTGGATGGATATTGTAACAAGTGGATGGATATTGGTTTATATTTGAATATTTTTAGAAAATTCGTCTGAAAAAAATCATCGACATTTTTTTTACGAATGAAATAGGTTAATGTAACGAAATTATTTCAATTAGGTGTTGCCTCATGTGCGCCAGATTTGACACATGGTGTCCTAATTGAGATGCTCTTTGACACATTCGTTTTTTCCGACGGTGTAAGCCCTGCGACCAACATGTTTATGAAACGGGTTCGTGAAACCCTTCGGGATCATTATTTCGTCATTATCAAGTAATAGCATAATAGAGTCTAATTTTAGGCTGAATTGATCATTTTCCCACATTTATATGGATTGGTATGGGTAAAATAATAGATCAATAACACTTTTCCTAAAGAAAAATTAAAATTATATGCCAGAAAGAGAGACGTGAATAGTTGATGTACTTAATTTGGATCAAGTCTCCGACATTAGGAACGTTTACAAACTGAAATACTCGGATCTTTCTGCTTAAAAATATAAACCTCCCCTCCCGTGTCAATTAATATGTTTTTACTAGTTTCTACTTGCGATTTACTTGTTTGCGCATGCGGTGACTTATGATGAAATTGTGCATTAATGTGCCGTGGCTGACATGTTTTCTTTCTAAACCGTCGTTTTGGGTACGGCGACGGACATTTTTTTCGTTCCAAATCGGTCCCTCAATCGGTTCTGCGTGAGGAGTATTCATTTTTGGATGTGACATTGACCATAAAACCTTTGGAGTCATTGTTACATTTCCATACAGCTTAGCCAATCCAATTTTCGGTTCTCGCGTTAATATTCTTTTACCTCTTGCCACTATTTCATGTGTAATTAGTTTATTAACCATCTATCTCAAGTAATTTTGATATCCTCATGTTATGATCCCAACAATGATTAACGCCTCTGGGATTTTCCCTTGTTGAAGAGTTGCGGCCTATTTTCATTTTGAGTTGCATGTGTAACTGCGAGTAGGTTCTTTATTCCTAAAGAGTGTTTTTAAAATCTAAAAAAAAGAACAGAATCACACAGGTGGCGTAAACTTTATGCATTGGTAATTTTTTTTATAGAAATATAACTATTGGGCATCCGTCTCAAGAATTAAGAGTCATATAAAAATTAACATATGCAAATTTCCCAAAACAATTATCACAATATTTATTTGCAAGTACCATAAACGCTTAATATGACGTTTTGGTAACATTTTATGTAAATTTATATCAAACCTTGTTTTTAAACACTTTAATTTGAACGCCTAAATTCATAGAAAGGTTTTGATATTTCATTTTACATATTTTCAAAATGATAATGACAAAATGAATGAGTTTCGCGAATGAAAAAAATGACAAAATTTATAGTACATATTTTCAAACTGATAAAAAAAGAGGGAAAGAATTAGAATTTATTTGAATCCAAAGATCATTTTACAGCATTTACTTCATCTTAAACTAAAAATCTTTCCAATGATTTTTACACTCTGAAATTGTTGCATTGTAATGCACACTTAACGGATGACTCCGTTAAAAGTAACAGTTGCGGCATCTAACGCAGTTTCTTGGAATTTGTCCGGGGCAGCATTTAATGGTAAAAGAGGCGATTTATGGCTTCACTTGGTGAAACGGCTGATAGTAAGAAAAACCACTCTACATTTCTACGCACACTTTTTTATTTCACGGTCTAGGTTTGACTTATAACCTGAAGATGACTTTGAAATTTAAAACCTAGGCGGTGGAATTAAGAAGTGTATATAGAACTTGAATGTGGTTTTCCTCATCAATCATGGGTAATATTGGTTTACCTTTCATTTTGAAGCATTTGTTACTCATTTGCATAGAAAATTTTTAACGCGTAATCACTCCTAAATAGGTATTTAAATGTTTGATTGTAGAAAATAGACGGTCTATAGTTGAACGATGTCTGGGAAATAATGTTTTACTGAGGAAGAAGACGACTATAGTTTAGAAAAAGTCTTTGAGCCCTCTTTTTCCTTGTTCCACACGTTCCATACCAAAGTATATTGAAGATAATCTTAGGGCTACTTTACATGAAAGGCACAGGACCACTCGTCATAGGAATAGAATGGCGTGACCCTATGATTGTATGGATGGTTTTACATTTTTAACTCCTTCCGATTGTTTTATTTTTACTGAACTTCGGGACTCCGTTAAATTGAATGCTTATACGCTCAGTGTTTTAATAGTTCTATAAATGTATGCATTATGCTTAGCATTAGTGGTTTAAGTTAAATAACTGTGATTAGTATTTCCCAGCACTAATTTTATTAACTTAATGGTAAATTATTATGTAATCTTTGTTAGATACCAAAAAAGTGTCGGTTTGGTTCAAAACGAGCGTAAACCTCGAGGGGGGGGGTGTGAGAAGAACATGGGCAGCAAGTTATCGTTTCTCTGTCTCCGAGAATAGCGGGCAACATCATTTGGGTAACATTAATTTTTCTTGCCATTATCTGTGGAACTCATTTCGGACCGCTAAAATCCGGACGCGTGCAGTGCTCGGGCGGCGTCACTCCCACACACCCCTACCCTGCCATCGCCTCCCTCCTCGTCGTTTCTCCCATCCACATGCCACCCCCTCTCACGGACGTGGAATCGCAAGGTCATCTGCGGTGAGGAACCCCGTGGAATTCCACCCCTCCTCCTCCTTCCCTCCGCCCTCTCCCTGTGGTGCCACCCTTTCAAGGACCATTCCGACCGGAACAGCTTCCACACCCCCGCCTTACTCCCTCCTCCTCTTCAAAATCACCCCCTTTCCCCTTTCGCTCGGGGAGTCCGTGGCGCCTCTCTTTGGGCGTGCTCAAGGAAGTTTGAGGCGCAGACGGAGGACAGGAATCCCTAATGCGCGGGGACTTGAGGGGGCAGTCACACGAGGGTGGGGATCGAGGTGGCCACACCCAGGCGAGGTGATTCGAGGAGTTTCTCGATTAATACACTTTCGTCTCGGGAGTTGTTTGGCTTAAGCGAAAGGCACAAGTGATCTCACCAAGAGGAAAATTTTTCCAAAGCCGGGTATGCTTGGCTCTTTATTTTTAAAAATGTGGACAATGATAGAAATTGCTTCAAAATTTCCTTGTAAATTTCCTTATAAATATTCACCATCTTTAAGCATAAAGTTAAATAAATATCAAATGAGCTATTTTATCAAGTATCGCCGAATCACTAAAGTATCACCGAATAATTCAAAATTTTGGGGGATGAACAAATCGAAAGGAAAAAATACACCGTGATGCTCTGAAATCAAAATTGTGAGGCTCTATCCTAGCCAGACATTTTGATTGTGATTGCTATTATTATATTAGCTTATTACTTTGAATAGCCAGTTAATAACGAAAAAGCTAAGCATGTTATTCACAAAGCTATTTAACTTGCAACTTTTATTAGAATAAGATATAAAGTAATTAAAATCCGTCTTTGAGGAATTCGACTGTTTTTCCTGCGAATAAATGATCATGATATCGCCTAACATAAGTTTTGTCATCGCGGCAATGAGAATACAAATCAATCCAATTGCGATTCAAATAAAAGAAGAGCAGGCATGCAATATTTTTTGATACAAGTAATCACTCCAGATTAAATAACTCATACGTTTTTCGTGTTGACTCGATTTTTACGCACACTCTCTAGAATCAAGAGGTTCAGCCACTCCCAGAACAAATCCGAAGATTGGAAGAATGGGCCCTCGTGCCTTTATATTGTTAGGCGAGTCAGGCGATGGATGAAGTCGCTCGTCCATTGATCATATCGCGCATGGCAATTCAATACTGCAAAGGCTTCGTGAAGGCGTTTGTTACGCGTGTCTACCACAAGAGCAAAAATTAATCTCTCCTACATTTAGTCTGATGAAATTATTGATACAGGTAGCTACAGGTACCTGTACCTTTACGATTACATTTTGAAATAGCATTATAAATTTCACGATCATCATGCATCAGCCGTATCCGAAACGATGAGCTCAGATTTACTGGATTTGCCATCGTCATTATGTGTTACTCATCTGCTACTGAAATGCAATTATCAGATGTATCGGGTGATTGAACTCGGGAAATGGGAGGATTCAGTTAGGAAATAGTGTGGTTACCTGAGATATATATTTGTTTTATTCCATGATTATCATTTGCAATATCTTTAATAATACTTGATCGCAATGAGAATCTTCGTACTTTTTTTGAATGGGAATGGTAGGATTGAGCGTTTTTCGTGGCATTCCGACTTCACGGGAAGTAGAGTTTTGTGAAGCTAGAGAAAGCGTTCTTATTAAACTAAATGTAGGCTAAATTTTTTTGCAGAGGAAAATATTTGAAATAAAGTTTTCCAAATTAGTAGCAAAGATGAAACCACAAGGACGACTTTCCACCGTGATTCCGCATACTTGCCCAAGGTTTTAAATTGCGGGAAGGAGTTGCCTATTGGAGCAGCCTATCACAACAGTATTATTCGACGAGCTTATGTATCCCTTTCTATTTATGTCGATCAAGTTGTCTTTTCCTATCGCTCCCAAAGATGCAAAATAATCCAATTTCCTCGCATTATCTGATACAAAAATGGCATTCGTCATTGAGCATGTCAGTGATCTAACAAGGTAGGCTACTGTCGTCCCTTTACGGGAAGTAACAGTCTTGAGGATAATGTTTCCCCGCCAGATCTCACAAACAGAGCTAGGTTTCATTGGTTTTCGCTGAATTACACTCTGGAAAATTCTCAAATAGCCAACCCTTCCCACCTCCAGAAACAGCGAGTGCCATGGCATCACATGGCTCCCGCTTTCTCTGTCTCTCCCTCTCATGATTGTACCTCGTCCGTGAGCGCTCATCTCGTGCCAACTCGCGGGAGATGGGAGCGGGTTGCGGGGAAGGGAAGGCGAGGAGAAGGGGGAAGGCGAAGAGGGCGGAGGTTTTCTGCGCGCCGGGGGCGGAATCTTGAGGAGGGTGGGTGGGGATGGGCGGAGGGTAGTTGGAGGGAGAGCGCGATATAATTTGGAGCACGCGGTGAAGGACGCGAGGCGGGCCCGTGACGGTCTCCCCAAATGAGGGTCTTCTACCTGTCGGCGATCGTTGAGAGGGTCCGCTGCTGTTTTCGTCAAATGCCGCTATGGTGGTCCTAGGTATTCACAAAGACCGCATTGGCGAGCTTACCCATCGTGGATGCTTCGAGGGAAAGTCCCGAACCGATATGTTGTGATGCGGGGGGTAATCAATATAATCAATGATCATTACGAATCGGCGACGATGGTCGGGAAGAGATATACGAGTAATCTATGGTTATAGGTTTACGCCAATGGTAGCGGCTAAAATCATTAGGTTAAGGTATAACTCCAGATTACATTTTAGAGATTACCTGAGCTCCCCGCCAATAAAATTGAATCGTCAGGCAACATTTTTTTAAAATCTTTATTAATTTAAAACAAAAATAAATATGGTAGATTGATAATATATTGAATTAATTTTGAAGCATTAAGAGTGGTCAACTTTATCACAGTGTCACGAAACCTACATTGTGAGTACAAAGTAAACAATGTGTTTATCTTATAAATAAAAAGTTTATTATTTTATGAAGAGGTATCAAAATAATGATTAATTACATCTCAAAGACTTTCTTCATTTTATAAAATTTAGTCATATGTACACACTAACATTGGACTACTGACCGGAGGGTCCCGGGTTCGATTCCCGGGAAAGGCACTCTCAGCACCTGCAGCTCCACCCAAGCTATGTGATTTTTCGGGTACCAGGTCTGCCTGGGAAACCATAACCGGCACAGGGAAAGGATCTGGCCCCCCTACCCTGATGTGTGAATTTCACACGCCGTATAGTAGGGCTTAGTACTGGGTGACCTCTACCATCACCCACCAAACCGACCTTCGGGTTGATCACTGTGTTTATGGTTTTTATAGTACACACTAACGTGCATTATATTTTAAGTAGAAGTAATTCATTGGCCCACACCATTTCAACCATGGTGCCCTACCTTTACGGCTTATTTTGCATCATTACATCCCGAGACTACTATGCAAATATATACCGCTGCAAATATTATAATATGGAAAGAACGGAGAGAGAAAATTTATAGGAGAAGATTAAAATTTCATTAAGTTGCAATATTACTAATTTCTAAAAAAAAAAAAATCCTAAAAATTTCTAAAAAAGCCGGCCTATAATAAATTGTATTTAATACCACAATCTATGTGCAGACTCAACTACATAGGTAATTTACATACGGGTCGCTAACCATGTAAACCATTTATAGATTACATAGCGGAGGAGCTCCCGCCGCGCGTTTGTTAAAAAATACTAATGTATATATATATATATATATGTGTGTGTGTGTGTGTGAGAGAGAGAGAGAGAGAGAGAGAGAGAGAGAGAGAGAGAGAGAGAGAGGAAAAGATGCGGTATCAACATGAATGAAACAATTTTAAAGTTTTTACTCTAGGGCTCGCTGCTTGCAATAAAATCAGGGAGTCATCGTGGTCATTTGATCGGCCGACTGACTGCCGTCTCGTGGTCGTGGTCTGAAGGCGAAAGTGATTCATTTGATTCTTGTGCTCCGTACGACGTTCTTGAGAACACACTCTGAATGAGAAATATTTTTAGCAATTTTAAGGAGATTATCTAAGTATACAGGTATCAATCCCATTCCGATGTCGGAAGATAACAAGGCAATAATTTATCTCACTGGTATGAAACAGCGTTTATTGAAAGAAATGCTTATTCTTGCTGTCCCATCCAGTTGAAAGTACGTATTCCATTTGTAATTTACATTCTCTTTACCGGAAAGAGTGACTCTGGAATGGTATTTGCACCATGTCCTTAGGTATTTGAACGATCTCCATCAGTTCATCAGAGCTGACGGCAGTGCCATACATAGTTTTTAAAAAGGTATTGAAAGCTAAGCCTTGAGCGTGACCATCTTGGTAGGGTCACCCATGCCTCATCCAGATAGGTCGAAGGTTAGGAGCCAGACGAAAGGTAGTCCACGCAGCGTCTGTTCCTCAGTGAGGCGGCTGCAGTGGCGTCTGACCCCAGAGGGGCGGCCAGTAAGTGATGGTGTCACGTTAAAAACACTATTGATGAAGACAACGGGAAACCACCTCAATTATCATTCCCAAGATAAAAATGATGGACAATAATTTTGTGTCCTGGCAATTACGGGGCTCGACCCAATCGGCTGTGTGTCGTGCCCGAGAGCTTCCGCGGTCGTCATCCCAAACCCTTGCATGGGAAAACCGGCAGCAGCAGGACAGAAGACACAGGAGAAGACGACCAAAGTAGTTAGAATAGGAACGTGGAATGTTAGGACAATGATTAGGATAGGGAAACTGGAGAATATTAAACGAGAGATGGGAAGGGGAAAAAAAGATATTTTAGGTCTATGCGAGGTGAGATGGAAGGATAGCGGGGATTACTGGAGTGATCAGTATAGAATAATATACAGCGGCGTGGACGAGAGCCAACGAGGGGTTGCCTTAGTATTAAATGAAGAGATAGGAAGAAGCGTAGTCAACATAGAACAAGTAACGGATTGATTATTACTAGTAGAGATAAAAGCAGAACCGACGAACTTGGTTATTATTCAGGTATACATGCCACCGAGCAACCTTACGGAGGAAGAGGTCGAAAGGATATACGATCAATTAGAGGACATAATCGCGTGTGTTCCTGCAGGGACACATTTGATAGTAATGGGGGATTGGAATGCACCGGTAGGCGAAGGAAGAGATGGTGATGAGGTGGGGGACTACGGTTTAGGCACGAGGAATGACCGCGGGGAGAAAGCAGTTGAGTTCTTCAAGAGACAGGGCTTAGTCATCACTAACACTTGGTTTACACACCACAGAAGACGCAGGTATACATGGAAAATTCCATGTGACTCAGAAAGGTATCTGCTAGATTATATTCTGGTCAGACACAGGTTTAGGAACAGTGTGATTAATTCGCTCAGCTTCCCGGGAGCGGATACGCACTCTGACCACAATTTAGTTGTTATGAAATGTAGAAGCATTAAATGGATTGAAAAGGAAGAAATACAAACAGGCTGTAGAGGAAATCATGGTGGATGGCAAATAACTAAGTGCTATCGAAGAAAAATGGGAAAGTATCAAGGAAGGGTTAGCCGCTAAAGACAGTATTGGAACCGTTAACGCGAAAAGGACTAGGAAACCATGGATCAAGGATGAGATGATTACAAAGATGGATGAGAGGAGAAAATGGAAGAATGTACACACGTAGCTAGGCAAAATGAAGTACAAAGAGTTAAACAATAAATTGAGGCGGGCTACAAATAAAGCAAAAGAAGCATGGTGGAAGACGCAGTGTGAGGATATGGAAAGCTTACAGAGGAAGGGTGAAATTGGTGCGCTGTATAGCAAAGTTAAATCTTTTTCGGGAAGTAAGAAAGGGAGATCTATGCTAACAGTTAGATATAAGGCGGGTAAGGTAATAGTCGACTCAGGGAAGATCCAAGAGAGATGGAGAGAATATATAGAAGAACTGTATGGTAAAGAACTTAGACCAACAAAGTTAGACATAGAAAAGGCACATGACGTAGAGGAAGATAGCTTAGGTCCAGACATACTTGACGATGAGATAGAAAGGGCATTAAGGGAGAAGAAACTAAAAAAGGCCGTTGGGGTGGATAACATTCCTGCGGAACTACTGAAATAAATAGGAAAATGTGGGAGGAAGAGGCTATATAGGCTGATTCGTTATATCTATGAGGAAGGAATCAGACCGGAAGACTGTGAGGTCAGTGTTAGTTCCTATTCCGAAAAAGGTTAAGGCTACGGTAAGGCAGAGTTGCCCATTATCACCGTTGCCTTTCAACCTGTATGCAGAAGAAATAATGAATGAGGCAAGGAGAGAACTGGAGGTAGGAATGAAAGTGGGCGGGGAAATTGTAAAATTAGTTAGGTTCGCTGATGACCAAGCTTTGGCTTGTCAGTCAGCCAAGGGGTTGCAAGCATTGCTGAGTGAATTGGGAATTCAGTGCGACAGATATGGGATGAAAATTAATATTCATAAAAGATTTGGTGTTTTCCCGGGGTATCAGCTGCGTAAATTCCTCTCGGGTCCTCCACGTCTACGTCTATCCTCCTGCTTCCATCTACGTCTATCCTCCTGCTTCAATGACCACGTTTCCGCGCGGTACATAGCTACGCTCCATATCAAAGTTTTTACGAACCTTTTCTTAATATCCGTGCTCAAAATCCCGGTCATCAACTCCCTCCTCCTTGTGAAAGCCTCTTTGCCTACCGCAACTCTTCTCCTTACGTCCCAACTACTTTGACCGTGTTGGTCCAAAACACTTCCGAGATACGTAAACTGTTCTACCTGCTCTAGTTTTTGCCCTCCTACTTTAATGTCAAGCTGAGCCTTTTCTTTCTAGAAAATCGCATAACCTTTGTTTTATCAATATTGAGTGAATTCTTCTCGGATCCTCCACCGGGTTATATCGTCCATATCGGCCGACGTTCCTATGTCCGACCCGGTCATCGTGTTAAGGGCTTCTGAAGCTTCAGAAGCCATCCAAAAACCTACCTTAACCGGTAGATTACCTAGTAATAATAAAATTATTATACATATATATAATAATTTTCTGATTCTGAAGACGACATCCGAGCTGTCGAAACGTAAAATAACATATAGTGAGTGTCCTTTCTTTGTGTCTATATTTTACAAATCTACATCCGAGTTTTTATATATTTGTGCGTCGCCGAAGAGCGTTCCATTTCGAAGATATTTATAAACATATATATATTTATATATACATTTGTTATATACATATACATATATATATATATATATATATATATATATATATATATATATATATATATATATATATATGTGTGTGTGTATGTGTGTGTGTGTGTGTGTGTTTGTGTGTGTGTGTGTGTGTACACATATGCGGTAATCAACCGTTTAAGTCAGGCTTTTGATGATAAAAAGCTTCCGAAAGGTATGGTGACAATGCCCTCGTCTCTTTTATTAAAACAGAACACGAAATCCAGCCTTTCAATAAGCCCTTCTTCAATTCTGCGCACTTCATCCCTTCATTCGATCACAAATCCCTATCCTACACCTGCCTTTTCCTCGCTAGCCTCACATTCTCCCGTATATCAGTCATTTAACATCCCATCGCCAATCAGGATGCTTTGCATCCATCTTTCCTTCTTCCTTTGGATTTCTCCCTCTCCTCCTCCTGCAGTTTATTGATTAGTTGATCTTAATATATCCTACACATTCTTTTTTCATCTTTGTCAAGTGCGTCAGTGCCTTTATTATTAGTAGAGTGCAACCCCCTAGTCATCCCTTTTTTATATTCGGCCCCCCAAGCTCTGATAAGCCTTCCGTAATCATTCTTTATCAATAGGGCTTACGAGGATTTGATCCTTCGCCGTCTAGCGGCACCATTCTCTCTTTTATCTCCTTTCCGTATTTACTCTTCTTCATGTCTTTTCATTTCGTAACTTTTGTTATTCTTTCATCTACACTTCTCAATCCCATTTTGTTTATTATGAATGTGCTAAACACATATTTAGCAATGGTTCAGCTAAATCTGCTTCCATCTTCTTTCTTGCCTTTAATTACTGATTAGCAATGCAATTTCAGTATTTCATTAAAAATGTTTTAGCGTAATAGTTACATCCAAAATATTGCTATCAATCATTATCCTTATATAATTAATAATTTTTGTGAATGAGGCCAATTCAATCTATACTTAAACAAATGTGGTAGCACGTAAGTAGAAAGTTTCCTAATTCCTGCTAATAGGCTTCATTAATCTGTACGATACGCTGAATTTTATCAAGCACTTGTATTTAAGTGAATGATGCCAAGAAGAGTGTAAGTGTTCTTATTATGGTTCCTGTAATATTAAATATTTAAAATTTCCGTTACCTATTTTTACGATATTGATCAACTTGAAACAGATGTAATCCTCTCTCATGGGCGTCATAATATCAGATAAATCTAATTTTATCTGTACATTTCCTGTATTCACCATATTTCGGATGTTATATTGAGCTAGGTCCAAAAATTATTTGGGCTCCTATTGATATGAGTGTGTACGTTCATAACTTGACATAAATGTTCACGTGACACAATCGTCAAAAATTCTTTTTTTTTACGTTCATTAACTCATAACTCGCATTGCGATGCTAAAAATGGTATTAATTGCACGTGACATACGTACGCAAATTAATTATCATAACCTGCAGTGTAAATCACAGTATATTTATGGCATCGCAATAGGGAAAATACAAATACTATTTGGGAATATTTCCTAAAATTAATGCCATCCTATATGTGTCCTTAGTTGAGGGGGTTCATGACCTTTTTCTTTAAATGCTGCAAGAAAACCTGTTTAATTATCTGACAGAAAACGCTAATTCTCTGGAATATCCATTTCTGCTGCTCTCAATTAACTCTTCCGTTTAGTTATTTTTTTCATTTCATTGAAAATGGAATAACTTCTTAGGGAAGGACATAATTGTATGTATTGTAACCTCCGAGACTTAGGTTGGTTAGTAGCAGCGAGGGCTCAGGCGCAAGGTGGAGAGAGGAAAGTGACAGGTGTCGTCGTCCCGTAGATATCCTCCTCTAGTCCTCCTTATCTCTTTTCCCTCCTTATTCCTATTTTATACTGTTCCTCGTCCAACCTTCCCCCGTGAGGCACTCCATCACACCGTGTCAACCCAACCGCAGACCAACGAGGGCACAAAAAACTACCTGTTACGTAGGGGTCTCTTGCCACCCGTTCACCCCTTGCACCTGGCTTCAAACCCTTCTCGTTCCCATCCCTGTCCCATTTCCCTGGGAACCCAACCACTTTCATCCTCTTGCTCCATCAACCCCCTAAAACCATTACTCATGTCGAGCTTTGATGAGAGATTCTCGAGAACCGCATTAAATTGTGTTACTCGTCCATGGGGGAATTTTATATGCCTGGGATTTGTATTGTCATGCCTCCTCAATGATGGCTTCAGGGGCTTGGATTATACCTGACCTTTGTTATTACGATATAAACACTAGTTTTCTCCCGTGACTTAATCAAGGATAATGGCAGATTAAGCCAGAAAAGTTTTCAATATTTAATGCTTTCTACGTATTTGCGCTACTATAACACTGAAATTCATTGCGTTTTCCGTAGTTTAAACATTATAAATTTGAAATATACATCGTCCTTTAACGCCAATTCGTTGCCACAATTTTTATGAAGATCAATTTGTTTTATAGTGGAAACATTATATTCTTTTAGTGGGATGAAAAAAATGTGTTGCATCAACGTTCAATCATGATTACTCGAAAGCATTGCAGAGCTGTATGTTCCAGGTGTAGAGTAATATTTCATATAAATTCATGATCCGGGAATAAAATTGACTATGCCATTACATTGAAATGAAAATGTTTCTCAGCAAATTTTTGCAGTCATAAGGCCTAATTAAAATCCATTTCCGACTTTTTAATAAGAAAATAATTACGGACCGTATTTTTCATTCAAGCAATATCGCACATTTTTATCATTAGGCGTGCTTTATAGTTGTAGACATACTATGAAAACCTTAAACACAGTAATCAACCCTAAGGCCAGTTTGGGAGGTGATGATTGAGTTCACCCAGTACTAAGCCCTTACGGCGCGTGAAATTCACACAACAGGGTAATAAGGGGGGCCAATTATTTTCCCTGCGCCGGTTATGGTTTCCCAGGAAGATCTGCTACCCGAAAAATCACTTAGCTTAGGTGGAGCTGCAGGTGTCCAGAGAGGCTTCCCCGGGAATCGATCCCGGGTCCTTTGGTCAGTAGTCCAACGTTCTACCCCTGGACTACCGCGACCCACTTATTAGGTACACACACACACACACAGAAACACACACACACGCACACACACATATAGAACGCTTTTTGAAAGTCTCACGGTCGTGAATAATAAAGTATAACATTTAATACCGGTGGACACAGACAAAAACACAGAAACACAAAAAAGAGACTCACTAACTTTCGAATTTTCGGTGGTCGCAGCGACCTTCTTCAAGGAAGAGAGGGCTAGAACTGAAGGGAATACGAGGGCTGGAGCGATGGATAGAAGGAGAAGGTTTTTTTGTGTGTTTCTGTGTTCTTGTCTGTGCCCACTAGTGTATATATATATATATATATATATATATATATATATATATATATATATATATATGTGTATATATATGTGGGTCGCGGTAGTCCAGGGGGTGGAGTGTTGGACTGCCGACCGGAGGGGCCCGGGTTCGATTCCCGGGCAAAGCACTCTCACTCTGGGCACCTTTATATATATATATATATATATATATATATTTATAAATTTATAACGATTGTACGGAAAAACTCACCCGAGCGGCACAATAATGGGCTGGCACAATATAACACAAATAGAATAGCAACATTTAAAAGGACTTTCCACCATTGCACTTCCTTTTACATAGGCGAATGCATTACCCCCTTATCCATTCGAATGAATAATCACCAGTACTCCTGCAATTCTGCCTCACTCTCTTCTCTTCCTATCCCTTCACACGCCAATTCCCAGAACCTTTCATTCGACCAGTGTTTTGCTCTTAGCATCCTAGAATCCCTACCTGATTCAGCCACCAATATAGAGGTGAGAACTCGTGAATCCGCCTACATATTAACTTTCCGTTCTTTTAAAATTCCCACCCTTAACCGCCATTTTTAATTTCCCTCCCAGCACTCCCTGCTCCACACCTCCCCTCCCCACCCATACCTCTTTCCCCTCTCCACAGCAACAGCATATTTTCAGTCTCACTTGAAGAAGGCCTCTGAGAGGGCCGAAAGCTCGAATAATTTACCGTGAGAGTGTCCTTTTAAATGTTTGCTATTCTATTATATTCGTGTTATATTGTGTCAGCCCATTATATACCTGTATGTATATATATATATATATATATATATATATATATATATATATATATATATATGTGTGTGTGTGTGTGTGTGTGTGTGTAATTAAAGGGATTATATCGTATTCGTATATTCAGCCCGTACGCACCTGGCAACATACTGATGGATCATCTCATTGGGGCTTAATCATTTGCCACCCGTTCTCCCCTCTTCCTGTTGTCGATTCATCGCGTACCTTTTTCATAGCCCATTAGCATTCCCTTCCCCTCGCATCTTCATTTCACATTAGCCCTCCAACCGTATTTCCACTTCACTGCCCCGGAGGCCCTTCTTCAACCCCGTTGTCTCCCGTCCCGAGAAACCCTTGGGGTAGGTTTCACACAGGTATCTCTATCTCAGTTGACCCTTGATGACTCGATGCCCCTCATTCGCTTGTGGCAGTTGAAGGGAAGGCGTCGACGGCGGCAACAGCGCCGTTGAAATATTTGTATAGCCACTCGCTTCTTAAGGCTCCCTCGCTCTCCGTGCTCCTCTCTTCTCATCATCTCATCAACCTTTTCATTCCCTGGTAACCCTCGCCAAACCCCTCTATCCTCACCATTCTTCCGCATTACCCCTACCGGTTTATTTATTTCATTATATACAAGTATTCCTCCTTTTTTTTATAAACTCTCCCTTTCGGTCGATGGCGAGGGCAACAGCCCTCGTGCGAATGAGCCTGGTTATACACGGGTGGCCCAAGACGGCAATCGCGGGTCCTTTGACTTCTTCCCCGATTTAGAACTAAAATTATAAGATTATGCGTCCAAGAAATATCGCGGATTATTATATAAGTAGTTTAAATGAGAAAATATTAAATTTTCCTTACTAACAGAACATGAAGTCATTTATTTTAAGGTGTAATCTTAATACGGAATGGAATTTCTTCACGAAATCCACTCTTATAACCCATTGTATCTTATACCCACGTGTATTCAGTTGATTTTTTATGGATGAGATCGATGACCTTTTTTTAAAGAAATAAAGAAGACCATACCTTTGGATATTTATTTGTATTTAGTGCTTCTTAAAAATAAGGTAGATATAATTTCCTTTTCCATAATTCAATCCGAGAAAATCGAAGTTTTAACACATTTCGCCTGAAATGAAAGAATTTCTCTTTATTCATTAACATTCTGGTCGCAAAAAGTAGTGTAGCTTTGAAAATAATATAATCCCCCACAAATGATGCATGAATGAGTAACATTTATCATTAATGATATAATTTCTTGATAAGTATGAAATAAAGAGCTTTGAATCTAGTTGCACAATTGAAGAAGTAATGACACCAAAGTAGTCTCAACTCTATTAAACATCTTTAAATATTCACTTATAATTGACCGCAAAATTACTTCGGACACGCCATATATATCTTTAGGATAATTATTTATCCTTGTCTCAAATATTTTATGCTGTCCATCTTTTTTTCATGATTATATCGTATTTTATCAATATTTCTTTTCGGAACAGGGGTTAAACGTTTATATTTTCTTCGCAATACTGCTGTAGAAATTACGTATGGAAATATTGGAAAATGTGTAAATATATTTTTTATGAGGTCTCAATTGATTGTACCGTATTAATCAATCACCGAAATATTCCAGCGTATCTTGAAGTTGGAATACGTTCCAATGTTTCATAGAAGGAAAATTGTTTCAATTTACATAGCAGTTATGTTTTTTTCGTGTTAGTCATTATTTGATATTATTTTTGTCCTCTTTCCATAAGTTACAACTTTGTATATGAATATAGAACAAGAAGACTCAAAAAAGGATTGTTTAGACTCTTTCGGGTGTCGATTAAGTCAAGAAAATGCATTTTGACCTACACATCTCATTTAAATCCTAACCTGTGAACTTTGACTGTAAAATGTTCATGGCTGCACAACACCATAGCAATTCAACCATATTAGACGTTAGAACAACAGTTCAATAAAAATTCACTTCAGCTTTCTTACTAGTCAACAGGTGGCTGAGAGTAGGTGATTCAGGGGCAGTTTTCTGTATTTCGTGACCAAGGGCCATTGTCTTAAAAACAGTCACTTCGAGATAGTTCTTCTTTGAGTGTATGGAAACTGTTTATCCGTATATATATATATATATATATATATATATATATATATATATATACATATATATATATATATATATATATATACATATATATATATATATATATATATATATATATATTTATATAACTTTTGTGAAAGTCTCATGGAAGTGAATTGTAATGTATATGGAATTAGTACTAGTAGACAAAGACAAAAAGACAAAAGCACAGAAACAGAAACACACAAAGGTTAGTTCCTCTTTTTTGTGTTTTTCTTTGTTTTTGTCTTTGTATACTATTGCTAATTCCATATATATATATTTATTTATAATTTTCAACAATAGATACGATACGTGGTCATTTAAGTGAGGATTCAGGCTATACTCATACTCATGTTATGCTAATTAAAGTCACTGAGATGGTGGTTTAAGGAATATTTAATAAAAAGTGAAAAAAAAGTATAGAATCATTATATATATATATATATATATATATATATATATATATATATATATATATATATATATATATATATATATATATATATATATATATATATATATATATATAGGTGCTGAAATATGTTTCGTTTTTAAATTCTTAATTTACAGTAAATGGTTTGAGTTACACGACAAGAACCAATTTAAAATGTTTCAAACAAATTTGCCCAAATTTTTCAGCAATTTATGTTCACTAAATTTATATTTCATTATTTCGTAAAAGAAGTTTTTTCATCATAGAACAGTATCCGCAGTACTCAGGTTTAAAGCAAAAGATATGGGACCTAGGTATACTTAATTGTAATACAAACTGACAGTTTATGATTGCACATATGTAAATAAAAATGAAGCCTTGAGTAGAGAAATGAGAAATTATGCAGTCGGATTCGCTACTGTTGCCACTTTATTTGTTTTATAATTTTCATAGAAGGCAGCAATGCGCTAGACTACGCCGCAGTCATTTAGAAATTCAATTTCTCTAGTGTACGCAGAGAATCTGCGAAATATCATGTAGTTGAGAAGTTCTTAATGTACACGTGGATAATATTACGTATTGCATATATATTATTAGTATCCTTATTTAGTTGTGAAAAATGTTATTCGTTTTCACAAAAGTGATCAAAAATAGCTTGGATTTATGCTAAAAAATAAATGTTTAGTATGTTAGATGCATCATTTATTTACCCGCTGGATGCACATGCACTGGTGGTCCCATATGTTGGAAAATAAAGGAATATAGAGAAACACAGTGAAATTGTAACGATTAACTTTGGAATGCACTTACTACCTTGATCAAAAAGTTCCCGGAATAACCACCGTGTGGCGCTCCCATCGTTCCGATTTGAGTTCTGTTGTTTTTGTTAAATTGGTACATCTGTTGTTGATATTCCCTTTAAATCTTAGTGTCATAACTTGACATTTGCAAAAGTTACGTAGCCAAGAGTACATCTATCTCTGTGTGTGTTGGCGATTTTTTACAATTTCAGAAATGGATTTAAATTTGCAACAACGAACTTGTATTAAATTTTGCGTAAAAAACGGATTTAGTAGCGCACGGACGTTGGAAATGTTGGAAAAGTGTTTCGGCAACGATTCTCTAAAAAAAACGGTCGTTTACCAGTGGCACGAGCGGTTCAGAAGTGGTCGTGAGTCAATCGAAGATGATGAACGCAGTGGCAGACCATCGACATCGAAAGTCGGTGAAAAAATTGATAAAGAAAAAGAAATGTTGGTCAATAACCGCAAATTAACCATCAGAGAAATAGCGGAGGACTTGAACATTGCCTATGGATCCGCCCAAGACATTGTGGTTAATGATTTGGGTTTCCGTCGAGAAGCAGCAAAGTTGGTGCCAAAAGACCTCAATTTCATGCAAAAAAGAGACCGTGTTGACGTCGCAAAAGACATGATTTGTGAGGCTGAATCCGATCCCACATTCATCAAAAGGATCATTACTGGAGACGAGACGTGGGTTTATGAGTACGACACGCAATCCAGACATCAGGCAAGTGAATGGCGTTCACCAAATGAGCCGAGACCAAAAAAACCACGTCGTTTTAAGTCAAAAAAGAAGGCAATGCTGACGGTTTTCATGGATTACAACGGTGTAGTGCATCATGAATTTTTGCCAGAAGGCCAGACAGTAAACAAAGAGTATTATTTGGGCGTTATGAGACGTTTGCGTGAAGCAATTCGCCGAAAGAGACCAGAAATGTGGGCAGAAAAATCGTGGGTTTTGCACCATGATAACGCACCGTCGCACAGTGCTATCATTATTCGTAATTTTTTGACGAAAAATGCAACAAATACCATCCAACAGCCACCGAATTCACCTGATTTGGCTCCCTGTGACTTCTTTCTGTTCAATCGAGTTAAAAAACCATTACGGGGAACGCGTTTTAGCAGCCGAGAGGAAGTAATGGAAAAATCGCAGGAAGCACTGATGGACATACCGAAAACCGAATATAAAAAATGTTTCGAGGATTGGATCAAGCGCTGGCATAAGTGTGTTGCAGTCGATGGGGATTACTTTGAAGGGGACAATATAGATTTAGATGAATAAACTTGTATTTTTAATTTTCTGAATAAATTCCGGGAAATTTTTGATCAAGGTAGTATTTTTCGACGGAGTCCAATCGAGGGTTTATGCCTTGTTAAATTGATTGCATGGACATGTACTCCCTTTGTTTGTGTTTTTGAAGACAGCAGCCCTGATTCATGAGAAGTAATCACTTCATATTATAGCTTCTTGCGCGTCTTCGTATTTTCTTCGTATTTATAGAATTTCATTTCTTAGTTACCGATCGGTTGATCGACTGTGCTGTGGACATAGTGAATTTGTCCGAAAGAAACGTGCTCCATATTGAGTTATTTTTACCTTATAACTCCTTGTTTATATGCTAGCAATGCAATGCAGAACAAACCATTTGTTATCTTTTAATCTTCAAGTAAACAAAAGGATTAATAAGACTCTCCATTCTCGGGATGTCACCGCGTAGGTTGTTAAAAGGATTTATATGAAAACATTTACCCCCGCAGCCTTGAGATGCAATAGTCTTTCGTGATTAGAGATATTTTGCAGTTTAAGTGTTTGCACCGCTGGCGAATTCACACAAGTGAATCAACTCAACACCGACAGTTTGAAACACAAGGGTACACCATTCAGTACAATGAAAAAATCGCTGAGTGTATTTCTCGCGCTGTCCTGTGCATGCTCGAAAGAGTGCTCGGAAAAGTGCACATATGGTGCTTTAGGGATTCATTGACGACGCGCTAGTGCAGGAACCTGCGTGCATATAATGGGCCACCAGGGAATACCTCAGGCCCGGGGCTTGTATCCATTACTCGGGGATTTTTTCTATAACCACGTTTCACGTCATCACTTCCGCCTCGCACCCCTTCGGCCCCCCGACTCTCCCATCCCTACTCGAGGCTCAGGTAGGCGCCTACCTGGACTTGACGTCGGACTCCAGCTGCCCTCTCAAACCATTCCATTACCACTCCCTCCTCTCTTCCTCTCTGACCTCCTACCTCTTCACCCACCATCAAGCCCATTACCCTACTCCGTTCCCTGTCGCTTTTCTTGCAGGGATGACTGTTACCGACGAACGGAATGGCTTCCGAGAGAATTATATTCACGCTTCTACGTCCGAATTCAGTATTCACCGACTAGTCCTTTCCTCTCACTTAAAACTAAACCTCCCTGCCAGAAGAGTCAATTTTCTCACTAAATTTTTATCTTCTCTCCCCTTTATCTTCTCTCTTAGAAATCCTGCACATCCCCTGACCTCATAATCCCTTTCATGGCTTCTCTCGCCTCTTTTCTTCGGGGCCGTTGATAAACTTTCGAGTGGCTTGAAATGGACACTCGTACACTCAGTTTAACTTCGTTAATCAGTGTCGGAAGAAAATCTGCAAAAACAATTAGCTTGGTTCCCCGCTGTCAGTTAAGCTCAACGAGACTCCATATAGAGTAATATAACTGGTAAAGTGCGAGTCGCAGTTTAAAATGTTAGGATAAAATATATGTACTTGTTTATTAGATTTGACAAGTTATTAGCTTATGGAAGTGTTAAAAACCTCTCTAAAAAGCTCGCATTTCTACGCTCCCATGTGCCGTGTCGGGTTTCAATGGATACTTCCTTCAATGATCACTCCTTATGGCTTAAAATTATTCCTCCGAGTTAGGATGCCGTTTTCCACTAGTTAAGCAGTCCCGTCGCCACTCATAATCATTTATGGGGTATCTCATCATTTATGTTACCATACTAAAAGAGTGAAAAGTTAAAACCCTCCCGATTGGGCTCTTGTGGCATCACATCGCATGCCTACGCGACCACTAAACTGCGAATACGTTATTTCCACGGGTGTGGGGGCCTACTTACAATTTTCCAATGTTTTCTAAGTCTAATGGATGCCTGATCTAGTTGTTTCGAAAGGCTTGTTATCACCATTTAGATAATAGAAACATGTCGAAAACGCAGATCTCTTGGATGCACAATGAGAGGATGATTCTTACTAGAAAGAAAATAAATCGAAGGAATTTGCCATTCGACAGCGATACAGTCTTTCGCGTCATACCCTAACGAGCGGTTTAACGAACTATTTCAGTTCAATTAAGTCTAATATTAAGTCTATCTTCTTGCATTCATTCAAAACGTACTCCTTCCGATATCGAATCGATTGAATTCTACCCCCAGCGCCCGTCTCTCGTTCCCGTCATAAGTTTTACACTCGCTCGCCCCTTTTCCCATTCTCTCCTTATCATCCGCTCCGGCAGCACATTTATCCCCTCTCTGTTATCCATTCCACCCCAGTTCCATTCTCCCGACTGGCCCTCCCACCCTCCCTCATCCAGCCAACACATTCTGCCATCCAGAGAACGTGCCAATCTCTCTCCACTGCCGTAGCGGTGTAACCTAACCAAAGTTTTTCTCTTTCGGCATTTGATGCTCCCTTTCATTCTTTTTGTCTTGTCATTCATGACTCGGTGCACGACAATGGTTGTTTCTGTTTGCTTTTACGTAAGTGGCTCAAATCATCGCTCTTTTATGCAAATGCATGATACGTTTGAATCAAAGGAAACACTTAGGGTGATAGTTGATTACTTTTGGGGCATTAAAAGTCAGCGGAAAACACTAACCCTTTCACTAGACGGCTTCCGCTGAATACTTTGCATTCAAGTGCAGGGAAGACGTTGAGGACACGCCCTTAAAGCTGATGAAGCTGCTATTGCGAAAAATAAATTTGTAGATGATGGAAAATTAATTCAGGCTCAGCCTGAATACCCAAACTCAACTAGACCCCCAAGATAGATTCCACGGATGCTTGGTTACCACTCATCTCTTCCTACACTAATATACTATGTGTACTATTTGTACATACATATAACTCCCATCAAAGATTTTGAACGTTTGAAGCTTTTTAATGGGATGAAGGTTTCAATATCATTGATGCTTTCTTGCAAAACAGTTACTACTCTCACTTCGCTTTTGAGTTTTATACATCTTTCCTTTGGTTTTAACCTATATACTCATATTATTAAAAGCAAAGGTTTACTTTGAAAATACGAGTATGTCTCCCTTTCATTTATTTTCTTTATAGTTTGTTAGTATCAAAAAATGATTGTTTCATAAAATTTTACACCTTATGAGTTAGGTTTTGGAGAAAATCCGCGACAAAAATAGGCGCTATTTGGGTCGATACTTGTTGTTTAAAAACATTTGGAATCAGGGTTCATGACAGATCCAAAGCCCATTCCCCAGAGCTCGATTTTGATAAGTTTCACAAGGCTAATACGAAATTTCCCCAGTTTGAATCGCAATCTAGACTAGAATTTTGAGCTTATCCCTTTTGATATAATTGAGTTTACCCAGTGATTTAACTCTAACCGTCGGTACGACATAAAAGCCCAAAAACCATCACCGATAGGTACTCATGGGCCCTGTCGGAAAACTCACGGAATTCCCTATTAAAGATTAACACATTACTGATTTCGATTTTTTTAAACTATTAACCTATCAC
>NW_027286855.1:209036-254110 GCF_022747635.1 Hetaerina americana
CTAGATTGACTCCCTGTCTGTTTTCCTTCCAAATCAGAGTTGCCATATCAACAACCAATATTTCCAGCCTACACTAAGGTGAATTTGCGGCTACTCCGTTCTCTGTGTTATCGTTTTCCGGACTACTTTTACACCGTAGAAGCCACTGTTATATTCAGGTAGGTTATTGTTTCCTGCTGTTGCTTATTCATCGGATACAGTTATTTATTTCTTTGGTAATCACTACCCTGGGCTTGATTCAATATCCACAGCGCGTTTGTCTTACTCTCCAGCTTTAAGCATCTCCCTGAGCAAGAAGTTCATAGCGGAAGATTCGTATTGATTAAACCGGTATAAAAATAACTTGTATTTCCTTTTTGAACTTCAAATAGAAATATGATAGCAACTGTATCTTTAGAAAGCCAAGAAAATCATTATATTGGCATTTATACCATAAATATTAATTATTAATTTCTGTCGAAATTGTTTAAATGCAAAATATGTTTATGTGTACAATAAAAATACGCATGCCTTCGCGATATCACCGATCTAATGATTTTCATTTCCAATGGCCTCGGTATTCATATAAAGAAAGCCCTTTGCATTATCTTTAAAGTTTTCGCTTGAGTCCACCTATGATCGGAGAAAAAATAGGCGAAATGATGTCGGGATCGGATGTGGGAGATGGAGAAACTCGAGCTCTGATGACCCATGAATCAGCCGACTCGGCATCGTAACAGCCTCGCGTGCCGTGCTCTGAACTGGTCCCTCCCTACCTTCGGCTAACCTCGATGGGGCACAGCAATGAACAGGGTCAAGGACGGACGTTACCACCTCCCTATTCCACCGACCAGCTCCGCCCAATCCCCAATTTTCCATACCCTTCTCCCCTTCCCCTGCTCCCCTCCACTCTGCCCCACTTCACCCCCATTCCTCCGTACTTTCACATCATCTGGTTTCGGCCAGTTGCATCTACAATTATGTATGCTATACAATACACGCGGTTCTTTCCCATTGTGAAAGGCAAGCATGTGGGATAAACTTTATCCCTGAAAACTATTGCCCACATTCATTCCAAAATATTTTTGGAAGCCGAACTTAATTACCAATTTCCAATTGAACAAAGTAAAAAGAGAGATCAAATGGAATAACCACGCAGGACGGAGTATCTGATTAGCAGCTACAGCATTTCACTTCTGTTAAAGTCATTGGCGAATCGAATTGATGAATGATTGAAAATGAATCAATGAATGATTTCAAACATCAAACATGCTTAAGTTATTTTGGCCGTGGCTACAGCTTTCTGCAAAAGAGTTTCCTTATATCAATGACGGGCATAAAAAGCTGTGGTAATCTGAGTTCTGACTGAATTCTGTAAAGAGATATGGTGTTGGTGCAGATTATATGGCTCAATCATTATTTGAGAAAGTCAGATGGTCTCCATCACTTCGTAACAATTATGTTGACTGCCAGGTAGTTTTATTTAGGCAGTTCACTTATTTTGTGCAAATGGCCATCAACTGATTGCCAAGCAATACTTCTTTGCTCAATCGGAATTCAAAAGCCTCCATTTATACTTAGATCATGAGCGCGTCGCCCTTTAATTTGTCCGAGTTGGCGTTTTATATCATCTCTTTTCTTCTTTGTTCTCCATGGCCATCTTTTCCACACCGCCTATTTTTTATTATAAACCTGTCCTTACTGCCTACGAATCGAGTTCTTTTTCAAGCCCCAAGCGCATCTTGTGCTTGCCGTTGGGAATTCAAATGGTATCGTTTCTACGCATAAATACTGTTTGCATCGGTTTACTCACTGAATGGAAATGAAAATTTGTAGACTTGAAATATTCCGGTTCATACCTTCTCGAGTTTCAATTGCCACTCAACACCCGAAAAAAACCAGCGGAAAAATGTCAAGTTGGCTGAGCGCATTCTTTTTGGAGCAGTTTGAAACTGCAACAACGTTGGAGGCTGATCGTTTAAAGTGAAGTTAAATTTCGAAAAGAGAGCTTCTTATACTTGCAACCTCATAGAAATATGAGAATTCATGCGCAGGGAGACATATCTTGAGCCTGATTCCACATGGGCCTCAACTACTAATATAGGAAAGAAAGAAAATTGGAAGGAACAAAAAAATAACTATTTTTCATTAATAGGCTAAAGATATGAAGAGCTACCTTCGTAGTTTCTTAAATTTATCAAAAACAGCCGAGAATTCAGAAGAGACCTATTTGCCGCAGGGACGCATTATATGTAGAGGCTCTTTACCGCATCAGGCTAAGTCTTTCAAAAATATGACGTTAACTTAAATAGGATAAAAACTGAAATCTTACGATGAAGATTATAGGGAAGGTGAATGCAAATGATGCACTACGAGAGGAGAAATTAGAACGAGGGAACCTTTCCCCTTCTTTGGAAGCAGAGGATAATGGAATGGAAGAAGTTCGTAAGACATCAAAGGCAGGAAAGCTCAAGCTATAAAGGCGATCGTAATGAAGAGAAACTACTTCTTAAGGGTACGATAAGTGTGCGGATACAATGTTATTCGTATGAAATTTGACCTTCTCTGAGTTTAAGATGTGAACTATTTGAATGGCTTCAGGATGAAAAATGATCTTCGAAACCTAGTTTGGAGGCCTATCGTGGATTGTTCACATGAGAAAAGAGAATTGAAAAGATTAAAATATCAGTATGTACAATTTTAGCTCAGGGGAAACAAAGAATCAGATTGGTTGGAAAAAATTGAAGAACAATAGTTTTAATGATCGTGAAGGTCCCACACGAAAGATCAAGGGACGAAGCGTGCACTAAGCACGTGACGTAAGAAAAGTATGAGCATGAGGGCGAGGAATAAAAAAAATAGTTTATTACGGAAGAATCGAACTTCGAAGTTAACCAATCTTTGGATTGAAATTTACTAATAATGGCTAAAAATGCCAATGACCATAGGCGATGAATCACATCCTTGACACAATCCGTTCCCTAATCTTTCTTTTTCAGTGACATGGTTGTATCCGATCACCTTCGACCGTTCAGTCAGCTTGAAATACTTTCTTTTGCTCTATTTTATTTAGGATGAGTAACCTTCATTACCAGTCATCATGCTCGAGCGCTTGCAATAAATAACTATCAGTTCTGTGGGTTAATGAAGCAGCGTTATTTCGGGGGATGAGTATTATCATGAATTGCGTGTCTTCGTGCAAGTTTTCATGTGGACGACGCCACTTGGAAGTCATTTCCTTCTCGTGATCAGAATGGATTGAATCTGCCCTATTTAATTGAAATGCATTATACCCTTCATCCTTGAGGCCAAAAATCCTTATCAAACAGTAGTGAAAGGAACTGGATGAAGGAAAAGCCGAAGAAATTGCAATGAAAGCCGTTTGTTCTTGACTGATTATGGAGATTATTATTTCGCATGATATGCTTTCATCCCGGTAAGCTCTACGTCGCATGAATAGTCTTCCAATCTCTAACAAAGAAAAATAGTGCATATATTCCCGCCAGGAGTGCATATAATAATTGCGATTTTCGCCTCAAACGTCGTTCACTGTATTCTCAAGTCAAAATTGAAACCCTCGTACTACTCTAAAACTTATGTTGGGTGGAGTACAGAAAGAAGCAATTCAGGGCACGGTCTAAGTCACCTAAAAAGGTAATATTTTTGTCGATCAAACTTCAAAAACTTAGAATATTACGGCCCCCGAGATAAATAACTTGAATTTTTATTATATGTGGCATTCTTTTAATTTTCGAAGTTATTTTTGTGGCACAGGCAGACGTAAATATTTGCTACATGTATTTCAGGATAGAGATGCCACAATGGATGCTGAATTAGCAAGAAGAGAAGCTTTCCTAACAGATTTGACAGCATTTGGAATCCACTAAAGTTTCATATGAATGACGCCAAATTCTTTGCTTCAAGCCAAAAGTTAAAAATAAAACTCGCCCCTTGATGTGATGGAGTTAGGAGAGGCGCAAAAGGCCAAGGTCGATTGATGGCAACACACCTGGTGTTAACCTGATAGGAATGAATGATAAATTACACTGTTGTTGGGTGTTCCTTAGACGAAGACATAGATGTAAGAGCTGTCTGCTAAAAATCTTTAGGTTCATTGGCAGAGGAAATTAGCATCACCTAATTTGAAGGTGATTTGGGAAAACGTGCTTGCTCACCGGTGATGATTTTGGAAAAATAAATTAAATATTTATCCTCTGTACGTGAAGAAAATTGTCTAAATAAGCATTGAGCCCTTACATCTACTGAAATTGGTGGATGCTTTGGCATCTGCCAAAAGATTGGAGAAGGCGCGGTCAGAAAAAAAAAATCATTTGGACCTCCTCATCATCATCTACTCCAAGATATATCTAATCTTGTGACTTACATAATTGAGTTATGTGTAATAAAATATAACTGTTATCGTTTCATTTTGGGACTTTTGACGGATCATACATATGCGTAATATCCTTCAAAATCTTTAAATTAGTAGTAGCTGTAATAGTTCTTCCTTCCTAGCACCTTGGTCACGACACGACAATATATTTGACGAAATAG
Source organism: Hetaerina americana (assembly GCF_022747635.1). Classification (NCBI taxonomy): domain Eukaryota; kingdom Metazoa; phylum Arthropoda; class Insecta; order Odonata; family Calopterygidae; genus Hetaerina; species Hetaerina americana. Next base: position 213,570 of record NW_027286855.1, read on the forward strand.
ACTTCTGAAAGTTGCTCATCGGAATAATATTTTGCTTATTAATTTTACATACTCTATATTTATAATATAATACAGCTACGCAGGAAGTGTTCAGTTTATTTTATGATGATATTCTGAATTGATGAAACCGTAATGGTTACTGCTTGGAAGTTCCGTGCTAAAGGTGACCCAATACTATAATAAAATGTTCGCATTGGTATCATGAGGATTTTTAACATTAAGAGCATTAATAAGGTAAGTAGAAAAGTTCAAACGTTGAATGTACATGACTTTTGAATCAAAGATTATATACCTAGCTCCCATCACGAGTTGTTGAATTAACACTGAATATTGTTATCGGTAGATTGCAGAAAAACTGAGTTACCGAATCCGTTCTTACACATACGTTCATCACTGAAGTCATTCTTTGAGCAATTGGATGATGCTCTATTTACTTAAATCCACTCTAAAAAGTCATAACAATAGGTTGATCGAATATTTGTAGCTGAATTTTTATTATTTCACATGACTCGTGTTAAATAAATCAGAAACCATTCTCATTCTAATTGACCAATCAGAGACATACTCGGTAGGTTCATGTATCGTAGAAAAACAGATCTGTCGAATATAATGCAACTATTATTTAGAAAATAGAAATCAACAGCTTAATCTGAAGATTAAATTTAAATTGATGGAAAGCAGTCCATTTTTGAAAAAATTGCAAGCCTTCCAAAATTATTCTTTTTGAATTGGGAACTCTTTCACAAACCTTAGTGCACGCTGTAAGTATGAGAGACATAGAAAGTAAATTGATTTCACTTCTTGAAACTATAGTCAAAATGAATATTCAGTTAGGCTCAAAGGGAGAAAATATGACAATAGAGAGTCCAGGCAGAGTAGAAGAACCATCTCCTTAAGTATATTTATGCGTGTTAAATTCCTCAATAATTGTTTCAATAATGTATGAGTTGACTCATTGTTAGACAGACTTAACTTTTACATTAACTACGGTTATAAATTAAAGGTTATCCCGAGATATTTTGAACGAATAATATGTTACTCACATCTGTAAATATTAGGTGTGAACATTTGACTCGCATTTAGCAACGAATTTTTAATTCCAGTGCAGGTATAATATCAGAGACCAACAAAATTCCCATCATGAGAAGCTAAGTTTGATTTTCATAATTAGTTTCTTTTGGCGATAGGAACACTCATAGTCACTGTTCACGATAGTTCACTTCATGCTGGTCTAAGCGTATGGCAATAAAGTATATTTTTCTTTCCTGACATTTATAAAAATAATTTATTAGCAATGACAAAAATTGAAATTTATAAAAACATCCGAAGAAAGAGCTAAAGGTTTTTGAGATAAGCTTAGGGAAATAATATTTTGGACTATGTTTTGGAGCAATAAGTTCCGAAAGTAAACTATTTACCATGCGTACGCGATATATCCATTAGCAATTTATTAAAAATGTCTACATTTTGCTAGCTTAATTTTAAATATTTCGAGTGCCAAGTTTCCTCAAATTAATTATGACAATTTAATACGCAGGGCACACATTTAAAATGTGTGTAATATGAGCTGGCCGCAGAGGGTCGGTCCGTGGGAGCGTAGAATGAATTGAGGGGCGGGCGGGTGACGGCGTGGGCAGAAATTTGCCTCTGGCGCCGCCGCACTGTCCCTCTGCAGAATGGGAACCGCCAGTTCCGTGTTCATTGCGTGTGCGACAGAGAATTTGCCAGGGGGTCGATACGCGCTTCCATTGCTGAAATCTCGGGAAGGTGCGAGAGAGGCAGAAGAAAGAGAGAATTAAAAATATTGTGTGCGGGGTTCGAAAGGAGCTTTCGAAAGTTTGGTCTGAGTTCATTGATTGGTTGTGAATGGGTGCGTCAAACATCGTTTGGAAGTGGTTGGACTATTCTTTGTTGCTCTCATGTTCAATAGAGAGTGCAGTCGTAGATCGTGCAATTAAATCTATTCTTTGATATTTGTTCCTATTTCACGTGACTATGAAATTCTTGATACTAATCATTCACCATTCATGAACAAGCTATCTTCGAAAACTATCACGTAATCTTGGCAATACACAAACAACAAACCCGACTTAAAGGAACAGACTTTTCTTGAATGTGACTTTTCTTGCCTATCCAATTTCATAAATGTGAAACTCGATAGTATATTTATTATCATGAAGTTTGCTTAGTATAAAAAAGTTGTATAAAACTTTGATTTTTGTAACATGATTAACCTTGTAAGCATTGAACTAGTAGATAAACACTTTGGAAAATTAATAATATTTACATTTAGATACGTAAGTTGTGGATAGAAAGAGGGGCATTTGGAAACGGGACAAGCCAATGGATGAGGGATTTAGAAGTATAAGATTTCGAAAAAATTAGATGGAAAGCGTAATTATATAAAAGAATGTCCTCATTTTTTCAGGATAATAATGTCTAATGTAATATTTACAGAATAATTCCAAGAAAAAACCCTTACAGCTAGAATCGATGCTAGGGATAAGTTTACAATTGTAATTGCTGCTAATACTAATTTAATATTTGAAGAAAATTAAACGATTAGCTTCAAAAGATAAACAAAATTATCAGTTGTTTAGACTACACAAATACCGAAGGATTTTATTTGTGCCACGGAGAAAATGCAATAATTCAGAGTAAGAGAGAGAAAATGGAATAGATTAAATATTTTAAGTTGTGTGAATGGGGAGGAGGCAACAATTATTGTATCCGACCTTGCTTAGGTCAGTTGGTTTTGTTTGGAAGAGATGTAAACATTATGAACAAACTGGATTATTTATCGGATTATGTCAATAATCTAACTTTAATAAATCTTGGTGAAACTTACCGCCTCTTGTAATAATGAAAAGCTCTAATTTTCCACGTTTGTGATAATTTCAAAGAAACCTCCGCTAGAAAAGGGGTTGGCAATATCAATTACTGTGATAAATATTATTTTCTGGCACTTTGGCCAAGATATGCATAGTATTCGTTGTCAGAGGCCAAGTGTGTATACACTTTCTACACGTTGACATATAGAGGCGAGTAAACGGCATAAATGGACGGCTTTCTGAAGTAGATGTTCTTTTTTCGATTTCTTTCTCTCTTTTCGCATTTAAATCAAATATTTCTGGACCTTTTCTAAATTTCGAAAAATGCGAGATTTTATACTCCTATACTGACCTAGAGTTGTTGCAACACTGTTTTATCTATGCGGGACTTATATTTTCTGAAAAACACAGACCTGGGAGTGACAAAGATGAATTTTTCAGCTCAACCAGCGTCAATTCCCATTGTATCATTAGTCTTTTTTTCTTCTCTGTCTTTGCTGCACCAAATACATCCACAAACATTTTCAATATCTTTGTTTCATTGCACACGAGTTTTGATGCTGTTTCTTATTTAATAAGTGGTCGTACTCGAATTTATTTGGAAAGATTCGTGGCAACGTGGGCATACTTAGTCATGGCGTTCATTTAAAACATTTCTGACCTTCATTCAGACACACATTGTGCCAGAATGAAGGTCAAATGCTCTTTCCATCAGATCCGTGCGTATGATTTGGTTGAGATAGCGTCTTAGCTGCACCTGCTCAATTGTCACTAAGGTGATTACTTCTTTGAAGCAGTACGGAAATAAAGGCTGTGAGCCATCGAGAGAATGCTCTGCATATAAACTTGCCTTCCCATAAAAAAACCTCGCACTGGTTTGCTAAGAACAGCGTAATCCCAGAAATTATCTTCACCGCAATCACTACTAGCACAAAATAAGTATATTCAACATCAACAACTGGTGTCACCAATGAACTGTGGCTCCATTTCACTATGATTCTTATTCTAGCCATGGCTTATTGTAACCCTCATGCTTGGCTCAAACAGATGGGTTACCCATTGCCTGCACTGGAAATTACAGGATTTAAAAAGAAATAATTGCCTTTTATCTGACGGTAAATGACTTATTTAGAGGTGTCCAATTTATTATTAAATTTCAGTTTAATGTCTTATTTTGAAGCTTTAATTTTAGGTTTCAATTTTAAGTATCGGTTTAAAATTTAGTTTCGTGTTTTAGGTTTTTGTTTCAGTCTAAAGTTTCATTTTTAGTTTGAAGCTTTAGTTTTTAATTATGAAATATGTAAATAGGAGATCCAGCGAAGGAATAACAAACTTTAAATTTTTCATCGATTCGGGCTCTGCATTAAAATATCTAAAATATATGGAAACAACAGAGATGTGATCTTGTACCGCCGTCAAAAGAGAACATTTAGATCAGACAAATGTCTGTACATTGGATGGTATGCTTCTGGAAGTTTCATAGCTACTAAATTTACAGTAGCTATCAAATCTAAAGCTACTTTATGATACTTTCTACCGTATTTTTCGAGTGTTCCATATACGTACGTCTGTGAAGACCGGCAGTTGGCTAATCTGTGCCAGCGCTGGCGGCCCGCAGGAGGGGTCGTTTGCCTCCTCTCTCATCGCTCGCCTCATGCGATGGAAGCATCTCAAAAGTGCGAGATTAAGAATCTTAAGAATTTGAAATGTAAAATTCTTTATCTCCTCCCACATGCTCGACCGCCTGTCACATTGCAAGCACTCATCCTCCCGAGACTGTTCATCGTACATGAAACCACTGGGTGAATGCCGAACGTCGTCCACACTGGAGGACAGGGGGTCGAAGCTAAACTTGTACAAAAGCAGCTCTATCGTCAACTCTCACGTGCATCGAATGTGGGTTTCTGCGACTCCACTCCCAATTTTCGAGCAGGCTACATCACCTACACTACGGCAAAAAAGAATTCGTCGTCGTCCGGCGGGAAAACTCGCAACCTTTTCGGCATTATTTCGTCCGACTTGCTGGAGGCCGGGAAGACGAATTCTGACGGGGATGCATCGCGAGTGGGGAGTAAAATAGAAAGTCTGTATGTGGCGGTGCGCAGATGGGGCTGCGGAATTGTTGGCAATGAGTGTGCCCGAGGGAGTGTGGGGGGATTGCAAAGTGGGAGGGCAGGTTAGGCGCCAGAAGAAGTATTGGGTTGGGGTGGGGAAGGAATAGGCTCTGGGGGAAAAGGAACAGTTCGCTCGTAGATTCTCCGGGGAATAAACGGGCCGTCCCCCTTCTATTTATGGGTATAAGGCCCGTCTGGGACAGATTCCCCGGCGGGAGTCAGCAATTTTTTTCCCTCTCGAGAGGCATCTTGTCCACCCTCACTCCCCTTCATCTTTCCATCTCCTAGCCCCTCCGTCTCCCCTCCCTCTCTCTCTTTCAGTCTGCGCTTCCACCACCGTTCCCAATTTTTCCACTCTTCGCATATGTAAACTCCCTCCCTTTCTCCTCCGCCTGCGGGAATTTCTTTCCCTATTCTGTCTAAGGTCCCGTCTTCGAATGCGACACAATCGTAATTTCGAGGTACGGAACAACGTGAATGAATTTTACCTTTCTTATGAATAATTCAAATGGAGTCCTTCATAATGAAGTGGCCAAATAAAATTAATGTGTGGTCATAATGAAGCAGCATTGCTAAAATTAGATGGCACCTGCTAATATTAATGGTCAGCAAATTGTGATGCAAAAGAGATGTTTTCCAGTACAGCAGACTTCATATTTTTATGAGTGGAAGCATTCAAGTCACTATTTATACTTATGTACCATTAATGAGGTTTCGTTTATTTCACTAGCTATTGCCATGAAACACATGTAGGCTTTTTACGTGGCATCAACATTCCCTCGTTGATTATAATTATACAACTATTTCACGAGAAGGCCCTTAATGGGTTTAATTAGTGTGCAGTTAGTTTATTTATATACCAGAATATTTTCCAGATCAAACGAGAAATTTCCTACATGCGTGCGCTCTATGTGACCGATATCAATGCGGTTATCAGCCCCTGGGATTGTCTCCATATTTAGGATTGAGCTTGTGCCGTACGAAATAATCCTTTTGGGCTATACACTCATACATTATGCTATTAAGGGACCAGTTTCACGAATCAAGCCGGCCTTTCCGGCTGCCTCCTGTGCTTCTCCACGACATCTTACTCGAAAAATGATTCATTCCTCAACGTGGAACAAGCTTTCATGAGGTGCCTTCCAGATTGGAAAGCGGCGTCTTCTATCAGTAGCCGAATGCTCTCCACACTATATTGCACCTTAGGATATGGGCTCCTTTCATAACCGGTCCATAATGTTTATAAATATTGGGAAACAACAAAAGTTTTCATAATAGAATTAAAAATAAAATTGCCAATTCCACTTCTCCATTCCTAATATTTGGTCTGGTAATCGAAACACGCGTGTTGATTAATTGTTGAAGTTCTTATACTTACTTATATATATTCTTATTGTTGAAGGCAGTTTACTTGGTTTAACAATCAGAAAATCCCCGCTGGAAACCAGTCGTGAATCTGAGTCACCGGGTCACTACCAATTAATAATATCACAGGGTGTCATCATGGACTTGATATGGTGGTTATCTTTCATGAATATCGTGGAGTAATCACTTGAGTAATAAAGTAATAATTGAGCTGACTCCTTGACGTGCATGGAAAATAGGTGTAACGTGACGGTGGGTAATCTTTAATTAACTTTTCGTTGGATTGAACCACCTGATTGAAATATTCAATTATGATTACACTCTGCACGAACTGAACAAATTCATCGTCAATTATCTTTAATTTAGTAATTTTATTGAAAATAGGACTGTCTTTGGAAAGAATCTTACGTCCATTGGGTTGACATTTAATGCAGTTAAAGTCCTCACTCAGCACCTGGGATGTCTTGCAAGATTTTGAAGTAATTTTACAGCACATGGAAATATCTCCAATTATCTTGAAAAAATGCTCAAGTTCCATAGCTTGAATTGTGAAAGCAGCTCGTGAGTCTGTTACAGCTTGTTGATGTGTATTAAATATTTAAGAGTTTAAAATCGTCTATAGTGACGTCACCATTTCGTGATCTATCATTCTGATTTTAGCTGCATTCTGTCTGACATCGTCCTCCAAACAGCCTAGAAAACTCAAAACGCGATTCAAAATCTCAGCCAGAGAACTGAAATACTCATATTTCATGTCAATTTTAGTTCAAAACTGCTGATAGCATCATACATTTTCACTGTATGGAAATATCGTAATTGGATTAATTCTAGCGCAACGGGATGGGGAAATGATCACTAGTACTTCTGCTTCTACCACCATTAACTTTAGCAACCCTTCTTTTCCTCATCCTTTTCCAATAACCATCTCTTTTGGAGATCAAAAACTTCCAACCGTTAATGAAATCTTTGAGCGAGGATCTCAAAACTTTCACCGGTGTACGATGATGGCCTGACTCAACTCCTGTTGAATGTCTGCCTCCCAATTACACCGAGGGAAAAGTCTTTTTGAAAGCAAAAATTTCTACTCGAGATAGCTTGTGCTCATCTGACACTTTCTGAGCTTACCTTCTGACGATTCTTTTTACGAGCATGGCCACATGTATCTTGATGGTCTAGGAAACGATGAAATGACAATCGCTTATAACTTAAATGTAACAAGTGCTGTTTCACGCTTTTAAAGAAATATTGCATGCAGAGATATCATGCGCAAACTAAATGGGGTTCATTTATAACTGGTTAATTAGGCTGAGTATCCTGTCGAAACTGAAACTAGTATCTTGCCTCATAGTTTCCGCACGCAGAACTTCGCTATCTTTCTTTTGTTAGGCCCCATTTGCTATTTTTGGAGACATTTCCATTACCATTAAGAAAATTCAGCGTAGGGCAGCAAATTTTATTGAAATTTCAATGAAATAATACCGTATGCATATTGATTTCAGATAGTGTTTAGCAATAACTTTGGAACGGGAGATTTAACGATGGATTGAAAAGATTTAAAGCGTTAATATAGAGCGAACATTTCTTAGGTGAAATCTGTCATCGTAGCCTTGCTCATGCTTGCCTAGAGGGTTACAGTTGAATTTAGAGGAAAAGAGACTAGGACAATTGGTTTATATAATATTTTTACTGTGAGCAAGACGTGATAGCATAAGTGTTCATCACTCTCACTCCTTATATCTTTCCATTGATATTTGAAACCCCATACCTATAGCGTTATCAGGGTCTTAGAGAAGCATCAAGGCTTATCATCGCCCCTCACTTTTGATACTCATTAGAGCAAAGTGGCTGACGATACATTAATGGACACCCATTTATTTATCAAGGGTAAATGATACATGTACCATATTTGCCATCGACACAGAGAACGTTATCAAACAAAGAATTGGCAGAGCGAAGATGAACGAATTGTTCCAATCGCTTAATGCCCATCAATTTAAGCTAATATCAGTGGATAATTTTAAATTTCATTTAAACTAAAAACTATAGCTACGTACTGCCCTTATTTTAACTTTGGAATATTACATCTTATATCAATATTAATTCATTGAAAAAACGCAACGTGTCCTCAATCAGCTTTTTGGATCTTTAAGATTATCTTCCTGCTTTTAAGCAGAAAAGGCGCATACGGAGCAGTTAATATTCGTTAATGGGAAAAATGTATTTCTTTCAGGAATAGTTCGGGCGATAATTCACATACTCTTGGACCGCGCTGTGTGCTTTCTATGAATGCAACACACAATATGGGAGAATCGTTTTTGGCCCAAAGGATAATGGGAATGAGTAAAATGCCCTCTCCATGTGATATCCAGATTAGGGAACAATCAATATTCAATTGATGGAAATTATTTGCATAGTTATGGGAGATAATTAGTATTACGTCACGTCCATTTTTATCGCAACAAGATACATGTAGTGGAAATATAATACTTGCGCAAAGTCTTATAAATTACAATGCAACAGTTTCAGAGTGTAAAAATCATTCGCCTTGCCTGGGATTCGAACCCAGATCCCTCAATATCCGGTCGAGTGCTTTAGCCACTTAAGCTACCGAGATCGAACCGGATCTGGGTTCGAATCCCAGTCAAGGCGAATGATTTTTACACTCTGAAATTGTTGCATTGAAATGCACATTAGCGTATGACTCCGTTAAAAGTTACTGTTGCGGCATCTCCCGCAGTTTCTTTGGAATTTCTTATAAATTAGTTTACAAATGCTCCGGCAATGCCATTGCAAGTGAAGGCCTTGCCATCCTGCAAGTGAATTTAAGGGGTTCCAGAGGTTTTCGTGCACTGCTAAAGCACCGAATATATGATACAACATAACATTTATGGTCTTGGTCATATTACTGTCCTAAATTTCGTAAAGGCCGGTGGATAATTCCAACTGGACTGATGAAGTCGTGTTTTTAAAATTTGGATTCTGAATGTTGTACCCTATAGTGCAATAAAGTTTGCAATAATCGATACCTATTCATTGAAATATAAAAGTTTAAGGCTCCATATCATTTATTACACACACTATATTGAAAATATCAAGTCACAGTTCATTTCAAGAAACCTGTGTTTCTGCTCATCGCTGTGAATTGCGCAGAGCACATTTTCATCAGATTAATCGCAGAAGCCTTCGCGACAATCAAGCCTTCCTTTCCCCCATTTCTATTTCCTCCACCTCGGTGGCTCTCGCATCTTATCCTCGAAGAATCAATGCAACCTCTCCTTCTCCTCTGATGCCCTCCCTCTCCCCCGTTATGAGCCCGTCCTCCGGCGATAACCCTGCCCTCGTCCGCGCTCAAACCACATCGCGTCCCCACCAAGGGCTTTGAATCGACTCCAATCCCATTAATGGCCCCCCTCCCGCGTTTGCACCGCGCGCACACGCACGCACGCACCCCCACCCCTAGCCTAACCCTCCTGTCAGCGCTACATGTATCACCGCGCCGCGCCCAGCCCACATGGATTCATCTCTCTCACCATTTCTCTCCCTCTCTCAATGACGATGTCAAGCAAACTAATCACTTTATAAACATAGCCATTTGTATATTTGCTGTAGAAGTTGATGATTTCGCCATAGTAGAGTAATATAATTCTTTTCTTTTAATCTGATTAAATAATGGGTGGGCAATATAGCAAATGATTTTTGTAAAGCGTTTCCCTTACGCAGACACTTAGCAAAAATGTTTGCTGGCTCCACTTTAAGTCTGAAATTTATGATGATGTGCCTTCAGCGAAAGATGTATGTATGAATATATTCAGCCCTTACCCCAGCCGTTCACTATTATCGCGTATGAATATAATAGACCTACTTTACGCTGTCATAATTTGCCCAGTTTAGCATATGATTCTTTTTCTTATTAACGATCTACATCAATGATGGTTAATAGCATAAGATCCACTATTTTAGAAGGTTTACGGTTGTCAAATATCTTACATGTGAGTTCTATATCTTATAGCTGGTGTTACTTGTAGCGCACTATGAATTATGCACTTCTAAAATCCTGTCAAAATCTATGAAGGAGGTTTTTAGCTAACGTCGGTTAAGTGGACACGAATTAAGAATAAAATTGTCTAATAGATAATTTTTTTTAATTGATCTATTTTATAAGTACCAAACGAAACATTGTTAATAGATAGGTAGCGTTGTATTCATTTAAAAAACACAAAAAATGTGAATGGAAACCCCTATCGGTTGGCCTTTCGTCTTCCTCAGCGAAAGATAAGAGAGAGAATGCTCTAGACCCGGCATGAGGTTGCGGGTACTTCACTTTTAGGAAATCCAAGTACCGGTTTTTCTCTGACTGTGGCAGTTACGGCGATTTTGTCTCGGTCAAGGTTCCATTTAGCGACTTCTCTGCAGAATAGCTTAGATTTTTTTACGTAATTATTGAAAGGAGTGTTGAAAATTCGGAAGCTTGCAGCATGAGAGGCAAAAAAAAAATCAGTATTCGACACGCGAGGGGAATGTATGTTCTCCTCAGATTTTGGGAATTCCGGCCTCCATGGCGGTGTGGTAACGCCGTCGTCTACCAATACAAGGGTTGCGGGTTCGTTTCCCGCCTGGTTGGATTTTCCTCCACCTAGCCCTTGGGTGTTTGTAATCGCCTCCATTTTTTTCACTGTTAGTAGTCCGATGTGAAGGCCAAAAAGTGCTGTTTTTGGAATAAGGCTAAATGAAAAAATATTCTGGCCCGTTTTCTTCCTGAATCGTATGAAATGCCATTAGTTGCATGATACCAATCTCACTGTCTGGCCAAGTGAACTATTTGAATTTATTTTCAGTCACTCGCCAATTACTTGTAGCGATCCTTTCTTAGTCGTTGATGTTGAAATTTCTTGAAACTCAAGCAAAAATGACACAATCCAATGTTGTTTATGCATATCGCTACAGATAATATTTGATCACAATAATTTTTAGAAAATTTTAGTTACAATGCCCCCACATCATTTATGAGTCTTTCATCACTTATCTAGTATTTTCACAGAGCTTTATTTTGTACGAGGGTCATCCGGAAAGTAGTACCCGTTCGTGCCGCATGAAGTGCTGACGACGCGAGTAGCCGCTGGACGAGGTCAGATAGCTTCAGTGGCTTGTCTGCCTTCTCTGAGCCAAGTTGCGTGACGCTAGCATTGCCTGTGTTGTTTCTGTGATTGTTTACAATGTTTAAAAAAATTGAGAACGCCGCCAGTTGTGAAGTGAGGGCAGTGATTAAATTCCTCAATGCAAGAAACGTTCGCCCATGTGATATTCATCGCCAATTAAAGGAGGTGTATGGAGACAATGTAATGGACGAGTCGTCTGTTCGGCGGTGGTGTCGCAACTTCAACATGGGGAGGGGGAACACACACGACGATGAGCGTTCGGAGAGACCGTCTGTCATTACAGACCAACTGGTGAGCTCAGTTGACGAATTCGTGAGGAACGATCGGCGCGTCACAATTGATGACATCTGTGAGCATTTTCCCAATGTTTCTCGAACAATTGTTCATGAAATTGTTAAACACCATCTGCATTATGCAAAAATTTGTGCAAGATGGGTCCCTCGCAAGCTTACAGATGAGCACAAAACCAAGCGTATGGCTGCAGCACTGACGTTTTTGGGACGTTATTCTGATGAAGGAGACTCTTTCTTGACTCGCATAATTACTGGTGACGAAACATGGGTTTGTTATGCATCACCTGAGAGTAAACGACAGTCAATGGAGTGGCATCATGCTCATTCACCAAACAAACCAAAAAAATTCAAGACAGTTCTGTCCACCAGGAAACTCATGGCAACCATTTTCTGGGATCGACGAGGTGTATTGCTTATTGATTTTATGGCCCGTGGAGACACTATTAATGCCAATGCGTATTGTGAAACATTAAAGAAATTACGGCGGGCAATACAAAATCGGCGGCGAGGTCTATTGTCTACTGGTGTCATTCTCGTTCATGACAATGCCAGGCCTCATGCAGCTGGGATAACACAAAAACTTTTGCAGCAATTCAAATGGGAAACTTTCGACCATCCACCGTATAGCCCGGACTTGGCCCCTTCAGATTTTCATCTCTTTACAAAGCTTAAAGACTTTTTGGCAGGAAAAAGATTTGACAGCGATGAAGAACTTAAAGAAGGAGTGACCCTGTATCTCAATGAGCTGGCGGCGAAGGACTATGCAGCAGGAATACAGAAACTTGTCACACGTTATGACAAATGCCTTAATTTGCTTGGAGATTATGTTGAGAAGTAGTTTAAAGTATCCTCTTTCAAATAAAATTTTTTATGTTTGTTAATATTTACTTTTGTGTCTTTATTTCACGAACGGGTACTACTTTCCGGATGACCCTCGTATATTTCAATGAGAAATCGCAGTCCACACCGAAATAAATTGATACCTTAATGCTTATTTTTTGACTTAATGAGTTTGGAGTCAAATTAATTGAAAAACTTGAGCTTCGGAATGAATTTGAATTCCGTAATAAATAGAAGTTTATGAGGGAAAATTTTTAATTGACTAGCATTAGAAATTATTATTTTTGTATCGCATTTTGGATTTGTGCAGCAATAAAAAGAATAAGATTTTATTGTTGAACTCGAATTCAACGTTTTTTACCCAAGAATTTTAGCAACTATTGTTTAAGTTATCAGAATGCGGGGCGATAATTTTCCCCGTTTATAATAGGAGGGTATAATTTTGGGAACTTGGGAAAATAGTCTATGCGGACTTTAACATTTAACTTGAAGTAATATGAGTTAAATCCACATATGCTCAGAAGTGTAAGATTTAATTGCGATGGCATAACGTGACTAACAATAAAAAAGAAGTTATTTACCTTTACCACTTATTTTGTACACAAAACTGTTTCCGGAGCACCCTTGCTAGCATAAAATGGAGTCGGGTGTAAAATGTATGCGTAGTGTGCACCGGGAGAGGAAAGCCATAGTTAGATGGCGACGGGGAGGAGCATTCAAAGCGGGTGAGGGGGCCAAAAATGCACTTCGCACGACATGACCCTTTGGTGCGGGTGGGTGGGTGATATACGAGGGTGGGGAATGCACACTCGTTGAGGGTAGCCTAAAGTCAAGGCTGACCTAACGAAGCTACCTTTTTCCCTTCCCTCCCACCCTTCCCCGCCGGGGGAAACCACCGAACATATAGTATGAACATATGCAGCAGGCTCAGTAGGGCGTCTCTCTCCTCCCCTGCGATCCTCCCCCTCCCCCACCACCCATTTTCCCCTCACGCACTCTCCTCCCGTTCCCCCTTCTATACTACCCCTTCCGGGCCCCCCCCCTCGTCTCCCCCCTCCCCCCCGCTTATAGTCGGCCCCTCCCCGTTATCCCTTCACACCTAAGGGACCCTCGGGCCCTCGTCAGAGGTCGTGAGTCAAGCGAGAGGCAGCAGATCGTGTTCCGAGCTTCCGTGACCGACGTGGGGTTAAAAATAGGGAGAGATCGTTGGGAGAGGGTGGGAGGAAAAGAAAAGGGCGGGAGAGGGGGAGGGAGAGAAAGGGGGATAAAAAGGGATAGGATAATTGGAAACGGAAAGGAGAGGGTCATGGGAGAGAGGAATAATGACTTGTCCGGGAGATTCGCTGTCTGAGGAGCTGAGCGGAAGGAGTAATCGTAAAATGAAGAATGAAGCGGTGGCAATCCTTATATTAAATACTTGGCTATTATTTTTCTGTCCGTTGGCTTTATGGCACGATAAAGGTGATACCAGAAAGGCATTAAACCTCGCTTGAAATTTTTTTATCACCAACAGCTAATGAACTTTACGTGGGTAAAATATGATTTGGAACCCACAGAGCGGACTTCACTCAAGAATGCACATTAAAATTAAATGGTTTTTAATTTAGAAGTCTTGAGTGAAACCTTGCGCTTATTTTTAATGACCCTAGAGAAAATTATCCAGCCGCTATCTCATTTGAAATGCCTTAAAAAATAAAGCAACATATCACTAGGCTTGTGACGTTCAACACTTATCGAGCCTTTAAAAGATCATTCTCACTTACTTCGTATTTTCTTACTTTGATGCTCGCCTTTCAACGGTCGATTAGATGTTTCGTTCCATCCAAAAATATGCGCCCTGAAAATATATCCCTTGAGCAAAGTCTGTAATTATTTTTTAATTGAAAATGATGAATAGAAAAAGATCCATGAAAAAAAACAATTGAGTGTGAATAAGATAAAGAAATTGGACTTGTAGAAAGGAGACATAATTGGAGAAATGTTCAGCAGGCTTAACTTTAGTCAATATCAGCTTAGAATTTCAAAGTGTAAAGCGCAGCAGTAATTTAAAAAAAAACGGGATATTACGAGAAGTTTTCACTGACGTCTTTCATGCGAGATTATGTCTGCGGACTTTATTTAATCAAGTTATTTAATCAGACGTAAGAAATCAAAAGCGATTCATGACATCACATATTTAGAGAATCAGTTCGAGGATCAGTTTTCCATCAATGCTCGGATTAGTAAAACTGGAGAACTGCCCCGAGCACAAATGCAGGAGCGCTAAATGCTACCGATCAAGACACTCTTATCATACGTCTTCTAATTCTTCTGGGCATATCCATACAATCCGTCAGTGAACGAAAACTTTACCATGAAATTATCATTGCTTTTGAACAAAGTTTTAGTTATGTCTTAGTAGTTAAGATCCAAAATGTTTAATGCCATTTAAACACATGCATATGCGAACAGATATACATTGATGTCACTGTGACGGAATCACTAATAGTTGGTTAATTTATATTATTTGAAAGCATGCGAGGCAATCGATCTATTGCGTTCAATTCACGGAGAATGGCTAATACTTTCAGAGCACTGGTAATCGATCCATGACATTCAGTGTACGGAGAAAAGTTAATACTTTCAGAGCACAAAATGAAAAATTCTTCGCTTATTTCAATATAATTTGGGACAATTCGCAAGTTTTGTTTCATTTATGATTTGTTTAAATATACCAGGAGGTAAGTTTTTTTATCATTCAAGGCGGTCTTTCCGATTACCCCTTTATGCTATACTCATCAAAGGATCCTAGCTGACATGGCTATAAATAGTCATTATTAGAACAATTTAGAGACTAAAATACCATCTGTTACCCAAGCATCGTCATTGTTACGAGTAACAAAACATTTCACATTGCTGAGCTTCATTAAAAAAATTTAATCGAAAGAGTTGTATGGATGCTTCGGACTAGGGATTATGGATGAATGCCCATCCATCATGAGTGTACATATGGTCCTTTAGCGATGCTATTGGGTGATTTATATTTTTTATGCACAAAAACTCGGAATTTTGTGAGACATTATTATGTTTGGTATCTAGAAGTAACCTTTTCTTTGGGTCAATGGACTTAACTTTGAAGACTTTCAGTGATGCGAGCTGTGCGACTGAGTTACGTCATGGAGGAGTGACTTGGAGGAAGGATGGGTTCCAGGGTGAAGCACCAGAGGGGAGGTGTAGCGAAGGCCGGAGGCGTCGAGAGTGTGAGGAAAGAATGGAGTAACGCGACGGGGCCATGCATTCGTTGCGCGGGGAACGCCGCAAGTCCTCGTCTCACCTAGGGCGTGAAAGGGAAGGGTTTCATGTGTGATGGGTCTCGCCATATGTTTCTCTGATAGATACATTCATTTTCGATCCCTAATTTCACCCCTTTCAGGATACTCATTGCTTGCCTTGGCTTCCGATCTAGGGAAAGTGGGATCGAATCTCAGGTAGGGTACGAAGGGAAAGATGAGTCATAGTAGCCAGTAACCGCGTCAATACGGAGCTATTGAAAATCCCGCTTAGCAATTTGCGAGTCCACGTCACTAAATCGGTCACTCCCTTAGCAAAAACCAGCAATCGAGCAGAACTGGTTTTTTTCCAACTTTTGCCAATGAAGTTCTTGAAGTGCCCAAGGTGAGAGGTAATTGTTTACTTCAAGAGTAGTATCTGCATTTTTTACTTCTCGATGAGGGCATATGAACGAAAGCAATTAGCATAATTCGTCCTTTCATTAATATCTAGTGAGTAACTGCAAATGAAGCAATTGATTTTCATAAAGATAATTTAAAATATTACCCCCGTGACATTTCAAAGGATAATTACGAAAATTAATATTTTGGGCATCATTCCGAGCGGATCGAGATATATTTATTTATTTTCTGTGGGGTTAAGTGATTGATTTTAATGTAAAATTAATGAACTTTTCATCCCTGTTGATCTTTTTGTTTTAAGAATATAATAGAATAATGCTAATCAAATATTTTATCACCACCTTGCATAGGAAAAAATGCTGTCGTTAATTAGTTGAAATCCTTCTTTTTTTTAATTGGGAGCTTACAAATAATATTTTTGTGAAATTCTATCGTGCGAAGAGAGAATTTATTCCATGACATTACTATCACGAGAATTGGCAAAGGATCCTCAATCGTTTCTATTTAATTTTGTCGGTAATGACCGGACTTCCTAAATTTTAGGCTGTCGTCATTTCTACCCTCGACGGGATATTTTTTTTACTTTAATTATTGTATCCAATATAGCAGTTATCCTCTCCACTGTCCATCGTTGATGATTTACAATACGAATTGCATATAATCTGAGATATTAATCAATTTAAATGCGGTTATTGGTCAGTATTATCATAAAAGATAACTTAATGCTAGTCCGTTAATTATAGTTATGAGGAACCCAAGCCATTTATTGGAACTTATGATGGAATTTCAACCAGTTCATTTTACTAATATGTGCTCGATTGGTCGCGAGTTTCATTTGTAGATCAGTAAATTAAGTAGTAGTAATAGGTCTTTTCGGTCGTAGTTCTCGTTTGGGTTGGCGAAAAGACCATTGTTAACGGGATGTCACTAATTGATAAAATGCATTAATTAGTCTATCGAAGGGGGAGTTTAGATGCAACATAATGAGCCTTTTTTATTTTTCCTTTGGGAAAACATGGTGAGTTACTGGAGAATATTTCAGTAAAAAATGAATTAATTAGACACATTATTGACATTGCTGCAGAAATTTCTTAAAATAATATTTTTAGTGCCTCAAAACTTCAAAAGAAACTTTTTAGTGAGCTAAGAGTTCATTCCTGGTCCTTTAGTTCAACTTCCGTTACACCAATCATTTCTGACCCATGAATCAGTAAAAGTAAAATGATTCCATGGAAACAAACTCGCTGATACATTTTATAGGAGTGGTTCCATGCAATTTTCCCAGTCCGCAGAAGTGCCATTTTCATTTAAGTCAGCCACAAGACCTTTTACAACTCGCGGTCTCTCGTCTTTTTCTTATTTCTAGCAATAGTGTCTGCGCGCATGGGGCCCAACACAGTCCTACAATTGCAATTAGGCATATATTTACATGACCGCTGGGCATCGAGAGCGATGCCAGCTCGGGAGAGTGAGAGAAGGCATTTGGAATTCTTCGCTCACGCGGTTCGTAGAATTTAATTGTCTGGAGTAAGTGCATACGACGCTGCTGCAAAAGGGTTTCTGGGAAATGTGTCGCTCGTTCGTAATGGTTTGCAAGCAAGAGAAAGGAGGAAGAGAGAGGGAAGGGGGGGCGGGGGGGAGGCTGAGACCGGGGGGGGGGACGACGACGACCGAGGATGGGCCGGAACGTAATCACTAGAGGAAGGAGAAGGAGCTGGCATCGCGCGCGAGCGCCGCCTCTGTGTGTGCGTGTGTGTGTCAGGGGTAGGGGAACCGAAAGGACCGGTGGAAGGAGGGGCGCAGCCGTCGGTTACTTGGATAGTGGGAGGGGGTTGATATAGCAAGGGGGTGAATTTTGGCCAGACGATGGAGGGCCGTGGACGGGCTCGAGTATTGGGAATAAAAAATGGTCTGCGAAAGTAGTAGTGTGGGCAGGGCACAGCGAGGGGAAAGGAAGGGGAAGAGGGAGGGTTGGGAGGGGGAGGGGTTGAGGCGGTGGAATCCCGTCGGCTGGCCTAACCTACGACCGAAGCCCCACATATACACACACACACTCTCTCTCTCTCTCACACACAAGTTTGACCGACCCCTCCTCCCTCTCGAGTCGCCCACTCCCCCCCCCGTGCCCCCCCACCCCACTCCTACTTAACGCAACCGCATGCCTCCCTCTCTTCCTCACGAAAGCGATGTAGCGGCGTCCAGGCCAGCGAGCTGCATCATCGCCAACTTCCTTCACTCCAAGTCATTCTGAAAACGACCATGCTTTGGATCCGTCCCCGGATCACCTATGAAACGTAACTTCTGGGCTTGGAGCACCGCTAGACCGAGTCTCACTCACTCCAGATCCCATTCAACTACGAGTGGTGGGGCATAATTTGCTCGGAGAAACTTTGCAGTTATGAATGGAAACTCCGCCCACGACCGCACAACCTCGACCGTAATGAGGTTGTCAAAACGGTGTTACGTTGACTTGAGTAGTGAGTTGTGAATTCAATAGAGAATGGGTATTGACTCTGGAAAAATCATCATCTATGCATGCAAGTCCACGGTTTGCGCCAAGCCAGAATAATTCGGATATCGTGGAAAATACCGGCAAGCATTCGTGTTCTAATGCGGTGTGCGTGCATTTATTAGTGAAGTCGCGCCACTCATTTGACGTGGGTCTTGCAAATCAAGCTGTGGAGTAACTCGCGCCACAACTTGAACCAAGGCTTGAACTGCATTAATGTTCCCTGACGTCCTAATTAGTTGCAGTTATAATTTTACTGTTTACATTCAAAATATTGAAAAACACTCAGATGGCACACCACCATAGTTACTTAGTGAGCTTAGTAGTTAACCATTTGAATGCGCGAAACTTGAGATGGAGATTGAAACTTGAAACTCGGGAGTATGATCCTCCGAATTACCTGGCAGGCCTAAATACTTGGTTATAAACGCAGTATTATTTTCAAGTAGATTTCCTATGTCACCTCTACTGTTTTGGCACATTGAATAATCATGCTCCCTTGGCTTTCCGGCATCAATTAAAAATACTATCCTCTAATGAATCCCGAATATTAACTCATCTGCCCACGTTTGGTATTTCCACATATTAGGAAGAGGCTTTTTTTGAGAAGTTTGCCTGGATTATATTCATGTATTTAATTCTTAATCCAAACATTTTCCTCTGTTAAAGCGTAATTCCGTTATGTTATTCAATACCCGAAGCTCCACTGGCAGGCTGGGATCAGTTAGAATTCACCTACGTAAGCATCCGTTAGCAGGAACGTAAGGCATAAGTAAGTTCTACCCATAATTACAAGTGTCGTAAAATACCTCTTGCCACTTCGAAGCCATTCGAGTTGAACACTTTCAGATAAACTTGAACGTGTTTCAGTAGAACTGAAAAAATCTTGCATGAATGAAAAAAATACGTACGTTCGGAAAAACGTTCACGAAAACACCCTCTCCGCTCCCTTCCCCGCCACACCCCGGAACACACCTCCCGACTCTCGATCGGAGCCGGGTGCTTCGGCTCGCGGTGCCAACCGAAAGATAAACGCTCATCAACAATTTTTTTCATTCGAATGCCCCGTTATGTATCCATAGTGGTTTCGACTTCCTTCTTCGAGAAATCCTTCGTCGGCTCCGAAATTGCCCCGCTCACGCTTTTTCCCCTCGACGGCGACCACCACCGCTCATCGATTCCTCCATCTCGAGCGGCCCTCGACCCGTGGCAGACGGCCCACCAGCCGCCCTCTCTCCACCACGGAATACCGGGCGGCTCCGAGCCGCTGTCCACCGCGGGGCGGCCTTCCACCGCCGGATGCGGAGACGGGGGAAGGGAGGGAGGGTTATGGGGCGCTCCGCACGACAGGCGACGCCGGTAGGTGGGGTGGGAATGAGAGGGAGGGGGTGTGGGAGCATTCGGGGAGGGGTAAGGCGATGGTTTGGTTCCGTTTGCGGGGTGGAGATGAGGATGATATGGGGGTGTGGTAGGGGGAGGGGAGGTTGGGTTGGACCCGAGGCGCCCGCCCCACTTCCACAGTGTTAGGGTCGCGGGAAGTGCCATCGATTGCCGCCCATCTGTGGATATGGGCCAGCATGGCAACAGACCTCCCCCAATGCCCTCATCCTGTCTCTCTCGCCACACTCGAACCACTGGGCCAGTTTAATTCCTGACTCCCGAGTGAAAGGGCGAAGATAAAGATCGGCGCTTGAGCGGACTATATTCCGCCCAACTACGTATGGGCTCAGCATGCGCATAGATTTGACGCGATAGTGTTATTTTTCTCGGAAGTGACTAAAAAGTGGGATATCCGGCATAAATCGATGGTATGATATGTAATTATGGCTTATATTTCGTGGTTGTGTATCATTTAGTGAGCAATGTTTCGAGGGTGGTATTCGGTTCGGGATTTTTCAGTGGGGGAGGGGGAGGACTTGGAACCTTGCCACTCTGTTCGAGAAGATTTTTTGATTCGGCACTCTTTTAAAATATATTTTTCAATGACGGTTTTGCAGAATTTGAATAAAATAAATTGCGTAAACAATTATGATATCCTTGGGTATCCACACCTTATTTAGTGCACCTTGATGGACAGAGTTTGTAGTCGTTGAAATATCCTCGTGAATCTAATTCTTTTTTCGCAAAAACAAATAAATTCAGGACACTCACTCCCATTAGAAAGAAAGTTTGCATCGTTATATTTCCATCACACGTATGCTCGTTTAAGTTTTCCATGCGGTCACTTGCCAAATATATTATTTTTTTATAAATGGCCTGATTGAAATATTGCCGATATATTCGTTTTGGATGTTATTGATATGAGTAATTATTATTTATTTGAACCTACCTAATAAAACGTTAGCTCAAGTTACCTAATTCAATTTTGTCACTCATATTATTTTACGTGGAGGATAACACTTCTAGAAAACTGTCAGCGTAGAAAAATATCACAAGAATCTGAGACGTGAGCTCTTGAAGCATAAGAGCAAAGAGAATGGATAACATTTAAAAGAGTGGCAGAGGCATCTGATGCATGTCAGAGAGACGAAAAGAATGCGAAAGTACACAGGAGATTGAGAGGGAAACGCACCTTGCGACTCCGCACAGAGCGCATGAACAAGTTGAAGGAACCGCCATGAGAAATAGTGGATTCTTGAGAACATTGGGGAGGAAAGATAGGAGGAAGTACTAAAAAGAAGTGACAGTGCAAACATGATTTCAAAAATAAAGAAAATTTTATGAGTGCGTTTGCGAATTGGTATGGGATATAGGATTTAAGTGACCAATATACGTAATTATATTAAAGAAATTAATAAATGGTCAAGGATGTACTAACGATGTATTCGTATATATTCTTTATCTTCCGTAAACGAGATATTTATATTTGGAATTCGTTGCATTTCCCCGACCTTGAAAAAATCTTGAAGCCCAAGATGAAAATTATAGCTAAAGTTATGGTTGTTTTATGCATTAGTCTATATAGCAACACGGTCTGTATACGAGAGAGCCTCTTCGCATTCCTTAAGTTCGCGAGAATCTAAATATTAACATTTTAATTGCATTAAAAAACGTAGCATCTTAATATAAATTTTCAGATTACTGTAAATCCAGAAGAATTTTCACACAGCGATGTTTGAAATAATATCATCGTAATTTTAATTGAATTATAAAAATAACGGCACCAGGGGTAGAAATCTAGTTTATTATAAAGAGACACGCTAGGAATTTGTTGAAGATTTGCTGGCTCACCGCGACTGTGGCGTTGGGTACTACGAATCGTCAGCGCCGACTGTTCAATTCGATGGAATTAGCCTTCAGCCAAAATAATTCTATCTTCCGGGGTCGCGGATCTCCCGAATATTTTTTACCCAGACTGCCGGCAACTTCTTCGTAACTCTGGGAATTCTGATTGAACCCCGAAACAATCTTCTCGCGGGGTCATGAATCGCTTGCGGATCTCGGAAGGAATTATGTTTTTAGGGTTGTTACAGGCGACAGTTGGAAGAGGTCAATGAACCCGAGGAGGGAAAAAAGTAAATTATTGGATCGACCCTGTGGGAAGGGGAAGGAGTGGAAAGAGAAGTAGGAGTGAGAGGACGGTTGAGGTATCTCTTCAGAAACTCTGCGTAGGACGGCTTGTGGGGTCGAGAGGGGGGCGTGGGAGGGAGTTTCAGGGGCATGAAGTGGGGCTGGGGCAAAAGTGTTAGGGTGGGGTAAGAGGCAAGGAATCGAGGAGGGGCGGAAGGCAAGAGAGGAAGGGTCAGGGTGGGCGATGAGTGGGTGGATATGGCGGGTGGGGCTGCGGAGGCCTCGGTGGGAGAGAGGAGGTGGGGGAAGGGTATTCTTGAGGAGAGAGGGAGGGGGGAGAGGGGGGGGGGGCGGGTGCGCTGGAACCTGAGACGGGCGTGCGTGTGGGAGGGAAGGAGCGGATGGATGAATGAATGAATGTTGGATTGGTTGGATGGGGCCGTTGCGAGATTTTCGGTGGCAGCAGCGGGCACGACTTTTTATTCTTTTTTTTAATTCCCTCTCTTTCTCTTCCGACGGGAAATCGATTCCTCGAATAAAGACCTCGCCCGCGTCCGTGTGTCTGTGCGTGCATTATTGGCTATCCGCGGCAAAATTTCTTATAAAGCTGCAAAGCCTTTTGAGTTATTTTAATTTCTTGAGTTTAATTGTTGAAATTTAAAATTATGCAAAGGAGATGGAATATTCCTTATTACGTAGACACCACATTTTACTTTGCAAGAATTTGGAATCAACCTATGGCAGAATTGGAGCTGAAAATACATCATATGGAGAAGATGGCTTCATGATACGAATTGCTTTAAAGGAATGCAAAGCGTCTTATTGATGGATATGGAGATTATCTGGCAACTCTAAGACTCCAAGTCATATTGAATTTACTGCAAGGTTATCTATCCCGCGGTGTTTCTTGAATTGAAGCAATCATAGCACACGACATCGCCAGGTCTGATTAAATTGGAAAAATAAGAAATCGGGAGACGAGCGTGTTCAAGGAATCGGATAATGGGGACTCATTCAATTCGCGACTGTAATATAACGAAAGTTGACTGCGTGCGAGTATTAACACCATTCTTTTGGCACCATCACATTTATTGGTTTCATTATTCCTTGAGTGTACATATATGATGCCCTGTGACCCACCCTTGCTCTAAATATCGGAGTACGTATTGAGTATATTAAAGGTATGATACAAATCTCCTGTCCTTCCAATTGTAATTATGATCCCTAGCGCACTTTCATCAATATTCTCAGGATTATTTTACATTTACAAATTAAGAGACTATATGGTTGATATGGTTAAAGTTCCCTGTTTACTGATGATCATTAGTATGAACTTGCCAATAGAAAAGAAAGCCTAAATCTAACATACACCTTCAGAGAAGGATAATTATACCAAAACCTTCCGTGGAAACTGAGGAAATATTTTTTCTCGGCGTTTTACTCATCAATGCGTTTTGCGTACAATCAAGTTTTTTTTACAATCTAATTCAATTATTTACTCTGAGTTAAATTTCTACAAAGCTTCCAAATAGAAATAGCAACTTTAAATGCAACCGCCTGAATCGCATTTCGAGACTCCAGGGGCGCACTCATTGTGTCTCTCGATGAAGCCGTACGTTGGAATGAGTGCCCTGTGGTGTATTTCGGCGATCGTTTGATAAACCCAAGTCCATGAGTTACCTGCGAAACCTCGTTGCTAAGAGGCCAGTTATTCTTTCAGCATTCTTTCATTCGTGTGCTTTTCTTCTAATTTTGCATTCATGCTATGCAAGAATGGCACGCACTGCTCCTCTACTATGTCGTCAAGGGCGCATGAATAGCCTTAATAATTATGACATCGACTGTGGAGAATGGCTCAATACCATTTTAGCTCGGAGAGGAGATGAGAAAGGGATGAGCTAAGATTCCGAACGCAAGATTGAAGCCACATTTTGCATTAAATTTCTCTTCACTTAATCTCTCTTTGCTTTTTAAGCCCTCTTTCTTCGGAGCCATAGCCTTCTTCCCTCTGGCTATTTACTTCCCGGATGATAATCCCCCTTCCGTATCCACACGAGTTGAACGATACTCTTGGATGCGTGAAGTGATAAGTTTGGCAAAAAAATCACACACATTCATTTTTTCGAGAATTAGAATCATATTAGTAAGGTGCTGACGGTGAGTTTATGAATTTTAAATTGGTCGTTATATTTTAACTATATTCCATGAACTATATTATTCATATATTTATCGTGATATGACCACCGGAGCCTCCTCATTCATATCGATACCCTTATTGTTCAAATAGTTCTATCGAAGTACCACGGTTATTCCTCAATTAGCACAGCTGCCAAAATGGTTTTGTCGGCTCAGATCTAATATTTTGGCCTGGAATCCCAACAGCAGTGTCGTTATTTAATAAATATAAAATAATTCATCCAATTTCTGAGATTGAACATGGTATTAACCGTAGGAATTGCTGAAGGTCCAACTAATAGATCTGCCATGGCTCATTTTATATTATATATTGAGATTTCATTTTGTAAAGGTGCAAAATAGTATGCCATGATGGGCCAAAAACATTTTGAAATGAAAGATGAATTGCCTAAGGACGAATTTGCGTCCATTTTAAATTATATAGTTAATGATAGAGTCACATTTGCTTTTTTACTTCGATTTTTGGCGAATGCGATGAAATGATATGCCAAATATTTCTAATTAATGTACTTGTTTGATAAATGAAACATTAACATATTATATAAGGCCGGCAAAGCTTAATGTAAAAGCGCCCCGAAAAAGAAATTATGACAAATTTAAAAGGTGGAGATTGGATAGGATTTGAAGAGAGATTTGGTTAGCTCACAAGAGCTCCATGAATAAATACGACGAGTGGTTTTACTCAATCAAATTTTCTCTTGGCCGAGTTAATTACCACTTTTCCAATATACCGAATCGGATGTTGATAATTTTTTTCAAATATCTTTCTTTTTTCCCTCGAGTTTCAAGAATTTTGACTTTAATCTGAAATTTCCTTCGAGTGGGCCGTTCGGAAGGGTAAAAACTGCAGCGGGATTGTGGATTTAAAAGGATTGATGAATGGATGTTGAAGTGGAGAGGCTCGAAAGGTCGTCGTAGAGGAGGAAGGGAGAGGGGTGGGGAATGTGAGGGGAGAAAGACTTAATATGGAGGTGGATTAGTTTCGGAGGTGAAGTGGGAGATGACGGGGGATGAGTGGCGGGCGATGCGAGAGCGGTGGGGAGTAGGCGGGGGAGGGGAGGTGTGGCTGGGGAGAGAGGGGGGGGAATTGGGTGGGAGGGGGAGGAGGAGAGGGATGAGCGGAGTGGATGTTCGGGTGGCTTGAAGTCTATCCCTCTCTCGCCCTCTCCTCCTCGCACTAAACAGCGCTCAAACAACGGGAACTCTGACAACAGGTGAAGTGGAACGTAGATTGATTGCCGCTAGTGTGATTACGAGATGAGGGAATGAAAGAAGGTGCATATCGGAGGCTTAAAGAGGGATTGCTCCTTAAAGACATATCGAATTTTACATTAAAGATGATGTAGTCGGATATTATCCGAGTCGAATTTCCTGGTTTGCTGACCGATTCTTATTGTGCTTGACCGGTGGTGATTCCAAAGCTGCGGAAATTGCGGAGTAGTAATATTTTTGATTTTGGAATGTAAACTCACTTCGCGGTCACTTTATTTCACGCAAGAATACAAGGTAAAAACGACACATTTGGATCCGCTCCCACGTTAGTTTTCCATGCTCTCTTAATTGATGGTTATAGTACCATATTGCCCTCAAATTCCTCGCATTCGTGTCTGTCAGAGATACTTAAGCACCAGCAGTAAAGGAAAACATTGTCCTTGACACTTTGAATCTTAGATGACACTTGGGTAACCATTCAAGTAATTGGAATATTTACGCGTAGTGCTATCTTTTTCCCGGTTTCGGGTTAACCCTGGAGAAATTAATTCTTTTTATGTGTTAATTCAACCGTCAATCACTCAATTTAACTGATATTCGGTTCACTGAACCTCTCATTGTGAACTTGGGTGCCAATGTAATGTAGTATTTGAATTATTCCTAGGGAATCATCGATACATTTGTATAATCGATGTTTTTTCAATACACAAAATCTTCGATGAAATCTTTTGCGTATTGGGTGGCTCTCACGCCAAATGTATAAATAATAGTTCGGCGTTTCCTGTTTATTCACGGCTACAACTGACAAACAGGCAGCTCCCAAATTTCTGATATTTTTCAATTGAAATATTTAGCCTTTCTGAGATGTATCCGGAATTCCCGAGGCATATTCAAGAGGTCTAACTAATGCGTAAAAATACCTTTTTTACTCTATCATTCGTAAACTTCCTCCTCGTTCGTTTCATTTTGCAGCTCGAGCACTTTGGACGTGTTTTTCACAGGATAGCCCATCTGTTAGAACGATATCCAAATTTTTCAACAGGACTTAGAGGTGCACGTAAGTCCAACCTTTCGAAGCCATAGGTCTGAAAGTAATGGAATTTTCCCAAAAATCCCTTGTATCTCCACAGTTGATCAAATCATGAGTGAATAAAATAATTCTGCCTGTTGTTTGAAAATTAATTGAAGTTATATGATAAGAAATTTTGATAGTTGAAATTTAATATGTCTTCTTTGGATGACGTCAGATACATCTTTCACAAATCGGAATTGCCAGTATAGGCAGTAATCTTTACTATTCTTTTAGTATGGAAGCCGACAACTCCATTTATGCATCTGTGATTAATTCCACATGAGTGCAGTGCATTTGCCAGTTTATGGTGTAGTACTCTTTAGGAAGCACTTTCGAAGTCTTAGAATGCCGCGTGTACTTGTTTTGTTTCCCCCTATTTTAGTGGGTCGTAAAAGAAGAAAGCCAGACGCGCTCCACGATACGTAATCCTTTTGTAAAACGTGTTGGTTTCTTGTCAAACATTTTCAAATATCCTTGGAAAACATGACGCGCAATTATGACCGAAGAGGATTGCAAATGAAATCCTACTGTAGTTTTCAGGACCTTGACTATTTAGATAGACTATGATGGGAGTGACATGATCTGTTAAATTTTCAGTCTTGACGCACTCCGCCGTATAATTACGTCCCTTCCAAGACAGATTCAATATGTGGCCACTCTTTCACGACTTGAATCGATTTTTCACCCACGCCAAGGACTTATTTGCTTTTAACGGATTCAATTTTCCAGTTAACCCTTAAAATTCATTAATTCCTCACTGGTCGATTTATACGAGGGTCATCCGGAAAGTAGTACCCGTTCGTGCCGCATGAAGTGCTGACGACGCGAGTAGCCGCTGGACGAGGTCAGATAGCTTCAGTGGCTTGTCTGCCTTCTCTGAGCCAAGTTGCGTGACGCTAGCATTGCCTGTGTTGTTTCTGTGATTGTTTACAATGTTTAAAAAAATTGAGAACGCCGCCAGTTGTGAAGTGAGGGCAGTGATTAAATTCCTCAATGCAAGAAACGTTCGCACATGTGATATTCATCGCCAATTAAAGGAGGTGTATGGAGACAATGTAATGGACGAGTCGTCTGTTCGGCGGTGGTGTCGCAACTTCAACATGGGGAGGGGGAACACACACGACGATGAGCGTTCGGAGAGACCGTCTGTCATTACAGACCAACTGGTGAGCTCAGTTGACGAATTCGTGAGGAACGATCGGCGCGTCACAATTGATGACATCTGTGAGCATTTTCCCAATGTTTCTCGAACAATTGTTCATGAAATTGTTAAACACCATCTGCATTATGCAAAAATTTGTGCAAGATGGGTCCCTCGCGTATCTCAATGAGCTGGCGGCGAAGGACTATGCAGCGGGAATACAGAAACTTGTCACACGTTATGACAAATGCCTTAATTTGCTTGGAGATTATGTTGAGAAGTAGTTTAAAGTATCCTCTTTCAAATAAAATTTTTTATGTTTGTTAATATTTACTTTTGTGTCTTTATTTCACGAACGGGTACTACTTTCCGGATGACCCTCGTGTGTGTGTGTGTATATATATATATATATATATATAAATATATATATATATATATATATATATATATACACACATATATATATATATATATATATATATATATATACACACATATATATATATATATATATATATATATATATATATACACACACATATATATTCGTTTGATTTGGATTTAGCGTTTATCCTGTAATTTCGAATTTTGAGACCGGCATGCTGTGGAGACTTAATCATATTTTATGCTATATATTTTATTTTTAATTTTTACCGAAAGAATCGCAAAGTACGGTTGGATGTTTACTAGAGCAATAAGTATATTATTTTGAGTCGCCTCGGTCCTAGAATTTCATTTATTTTTATTTAGATACATTTTTCGTTGACTAGTTACCGTTCAATATCGCTATTCTATCATAATTTTTTATGACATAGGCTATTGACAGATTTGAACCTCCATGAACTTATTGATTTCATGGCGTACAGTCCAATTTATAATAATGACTTCCATGATTTTAATGTCTTGCTTAAAAATATCGCTGTAATACCACGAAAACGTGCCCCCAGCACGGTTTGATTCAACCTAGAAACCTTTCAAAATTTTTGAACTGGTAAAATTGAAGTTTTTATTACAGTATTAGACAATTTCGACATCACTTAGACATAAATGATCATTTTATGGCAATATCGTCGTTAAACTTGACTTTTGTAACGGTATAAAAGTCACTGAATTGCTTAAAAAGCTAATTTTATATTCTCTGATCGTTTGTGTATTGATTACTAAATGTATGGTTGGAAAGAATGTTTCGTAATACATCACTCAACTAGTGTTCATATTTTGTATGATTTACTCGCAATTAATGGTTGGCCAATCAATCAAAAAGTATTGTTCAATGCTTGAGCTTAGAAGAATATACCATTACCAATATTAGTTTTCTGATTAACTCGTAGGTTGAAATGGGATATTTTGTAGAATAAAAACCTTCAGTTTCTTTCACATGTCCTTTCACGATGCCCCAGGCATTTGCTATTCCTTATTTTAAATGAGTGCAAAAATGTGGTTGAAACAAAAGAAAATACCGTAAAAACTATTCGGGCAGTCCTGTGAAGTTTGTCACGTCCAGAAGTCTCAATATCCAGAGAAAAACTTCACTGTCTCTTTCAGTCAGCATTATGCTTCATATACTAAATCTGAGATCTAAAATAGATGACCAATGGCAACTTATATGTTTCTAACTCGATGGGCCAATCGATACTTAATTAATAGAAAAAGATTCTCAAGGGTCACTCTATGATGTTGCTTGACGTCCATTAATTGTTTACTTTATGCTCCAATTTATTGTTAGTCTTTTTCTAGCTATATCACCCTGGATGTTGTTGTCTTGCATGTGCTCTGAACATTTCCTTGTGCTTTGGTGTAAAAAGCGGCGGTATTATCAAACGTCCCAGCGCTAGTTGCCTCGGCAGTGCAGTGAACGTTTTAAGTTGAATTGCAACCGCTATATGAGCCCAGCACCGCCCGTAATTCTACAAATTTGCTCCTCGTGTTGACCAAGGATTTCGCAGCCTTGATCCAGACACAAAGGAAACCACCATTTAAATACCGTGTGTTCCTTGGCAAAAATAAATTTTCTTGATTTTTTGATTGATTTATTTGGTCAAATGTCACCCTTCAAATTTGAGAGAAAATATATCGGGGAAGAAATCGATTTTCATTGATTCGTTTCTAAATGATGAACGTGAAGAATTAAATGAAATATTGCTGCAACTAGTGGTATTAAATCTGTAAATTAAAATCAAGGCTAACCTTTGGACATGCCTGCTTCCGTTCCGTAAAACGTTTGTTCGTAGTAAATAGCGTTGGCCATGAAATCAACGTTTATTTGAAATTCGAAATGTTATTTGGGCTTCATTCATTGTGTTTTAAAGAGAATCATATTAAAGCTGATAAACTCTTATAGTCAGAAGCTTTAGTATCCTTAAGACTTCCATTCCCGAAAACCGGTTTATCTTAAAACTTGAAGCAGGAATCAATTCTCTCACAATTGATACATCCTTGTTATTTCAGCCTTTTATTTTCGAATAATAGTCTAATGTTGTTTGTTTTTGCGTTAATTATCTTCAATAAATGAACTAAATGTGAACGGTGTTTATCATAAGGTTCCACAATTGAATAGAAACTTATTCGCGCCACGAATCAATGCTCTTACAAATATTTTGGTGATATTTTTCATGAGAAAATTTTGCATTTCACGTTTTACTCCGTTCGTCCATCATAGGATACTAACAATAAACTTTAGAACGGAAGAGGTAAAGGGGGATGGTTACTCCCAGATTGGTTACTCGGTTAATCTTCGGTGAGGAACCTTGGACTTCCTGATGTAAGGTCTCTGTTTCGTTAGCCTACGGAGGCGGATGTGGGGCGGACGGGCAACCTCAGCTGATTGCACGAGGAGCCGAGTGTCGTGGGCGCTATAATGACGGAAGGTCGCCGGCGGCCGAGTGACGTCAGAGTACTGCCGTCCGCGGCGGTGTGAGTCGAAGGGTGAGCAGTGGGAGGGGGTGAGAGAGTGTAAGTTTGGGAGGCAGGGTGAAGTGAGGACGGCGGGAGTTTGCGGGGAGGGAGAGTCACGGAGGAGATGATATTTCGTGCACGGGTGGGGAAGTGCGGGGGGAAAGGAGTGGATTGGAGTGGATTTAGCATTCGTGAAATAATTTTGTATAAGAATAAAGGATTAACTGCAGGACGTGTCCTTAGCAGGAGAAGAACTTTGTGAGGCGTGGGTGCTACCTCTCCCTGCTCCTCATTCCCTTTTTCCCCTTCTCCCTCTCGTACGATACTTTTCCTTCTCCCGCTCCTACATACCAATATTTTGTTTAATTAAAATTTTAAGAGATCGGGTTGACGGAAACCAAACGGCGGGAGTGCATTCTGGCTGCTACTGCATTTAATGTATACTATTCTTAGACCATGGCCATTATATGGCCGGGTGTGAGAAATTCACCGAGAGGTTCAAATTTAAATTTATGTATGAAATTCATAAATTGTGTTCAGTCAGATATGGATTAAGTGATTTTAATGCCACAGGAATGTTATTTTACTCAATAGGAACGTAAAAGAAGATGTTATCACTTGGTAAACAATCTGTGGAAAAACACAGCTGTCTCTCTAAGACAAAAATTCAAAGCATAATTGTTTGCCTGAGTCGTTCGCATCAATGCCCGAAGAGTATTATTCTTTCGAAGAGAGTTTTGTATTATTTATGACAGAATAATGTAATTAATTAAATATACGGAAGGGAAAATTACAAATTTGTTATTTCCGCTGAATGATCATTAGGTGTAATTATGAAAGCTAAAATTTTCCTTTCCGTCATGGATTAAGCTCCACACAATTAAGCCTGAAGTTGCCAATTTCATAATTAAAGGTCAATGCAACTAACCAGTAATATTAAGACAGTGAGTCAAAAAATCTTGCGGAAGATATCATTTACTCCTTTCCTGGATTCAATAGAGCAATAGACGAGAACTTGAAGAGGTTGTGATTCCTTATGCTATTGGTTGCCGTAACCCCTGCTAGTAAAATATAATATTTTTGTACAAAATAATCATGAAATTAAAAAGGAAATGCCCTATAGGTTTTCCATGTCCTTTACACAATAATTTCAATACTCTGAGAAACGTTTTTATTCTCTCGTATTTAGAGAAGACGGGGGCTACTCTGAGGATCTATTTATTTGTTTTAATCCGCCCTCATAGGATGAGTTTAAGTTTCGGTTTATTTACAGCCGTACAAAATTAGAAGCTCTCATACGGTTATTTGGCATTGATGTGTATATTATCATGATGAGGCAACCTCTGATCTAGTTCGATGATTTCCAAAATATAATGGCCAGTATTTTTATATTGTTCACCGAAAATTGCTCGCTTTAGAAGCTAATGAGTGAAAGAAAGTAATGCCATATGTATAAGAATTTGACGTAGGCACAGCAGGTGATGCTAGTTTTGTAATAATTTAGTCTCATGCTTTGCATTACGTATTTTGTGGATTTAATATAAAGATTAAAAGATATTATTTATTTCGGTTGTGCCTAAACAATAAAATATAGAACCCGATGGAAAATGATCATCATTTGGTTAAAGACGAGATATTTTACATTTGAATAAGGCAATCATATTTTATTTGAAATGAAAATTTTCTGTTTTCATTCGAATTTCTCTTTTTACTAGTTCTTCTCCGATCAGGTGTTTTCTAAAAATACTTATCAGAAAATTCCTGATAGAAATGAAGAAACAGGCTTTGTCTAGATAAAGGAGTGGAATCAAACCATTGGAGATAAAGCTAGTTTTAATAAAGATAATTTTATCAATAAACTTGAAATAAAATGTAGTCCATGGACAATGCAACTAAAGTGATAAACTTCATTCCAATTTATCATTGTTTTTACATAATTTTGGATCGGTATTTTAGTGTAAAATTATGTAAATGAATTGACTGTCTCTGCAGTCGGATTTGTTTCGGGATATCCAGGTAGCTTAATGCCACCCGTTGAATGATTGCATGCATGGAATATATTACCCGATGCTATTTTGAATTCACCGTATCTTAAAACGTTGCTTAAAAATTAGCACGGGAGGGATAACAGGGCGAATGGGCAATAAAATGGAACGGTTGGCTGGATATTGGAGGCCAAATGCAGAATTGAAATTTCATATCAAATTACTTGTGATTTTAAAGCTCGATTCTCATTGTTAGTGCATAAGAATAAATGTGTAAGGCGTTCGTAGAATATTGTTCCCCGAATGTTTTCTAGAAATTTAGAGCACTTTATAGAGCTACCTAGTTTTCATTAGTGCGGAAGTTCACACGGTCGTCGGTTAACTCGAATGTCCCTAATGGCATGTATTTCATATTTTAATACATGCATGATGTATTAACCTTAATGCGTAAAGTACTGACTATGTAGTTTAATTTTGCCCATCAGAATCACCCCATTAAATACACTTCACGTAATACCTTTCAATAAGCGGAAGGTCTTTCTTTGTACTGAGCCCTATAGATAGAATAAAAAGGAAAACATTCCCTATTGCCTCTAGCGAGTTCCCTGGAAGGTGATTTTACGCCAGAATGATCTAAAAGGTTACTCCTCTCTGCTTTCAAGAGTGCAGCAATAAAGGTTTTATTTATTTTTGACGAATTAACTATGCATATGCCATTGGAATCAACAGCCAAGCGATATAATTATGCCTTAGTTTTTCTAATTGCACGTTTGTATAATGTTTTTACTAAAAGTAGCCTTTTGGTAGCAACAGAGTTTTTCCGCGCCCGTGTGCCGATCGCAGAGCCCAGACACAGTTGCCCATGCAAATGTGCACACTCAGACATAATTCGCTGAACTATAGATATCTGAGGTCGCCTCGGATTTCGCAATGGAGGACGTCTGCCCGAAGTCTCCCCGGCGCAGATTCCTCTGCTCCCACCACTCATCCCGTCCTTACGTCTACCGAAGCAAAGCCGTGCATCTGACGTGTGGTAGTACGTTTTAACATTCTTTGTCACCGGAATCGTTGTACGATCCAAAATGGTATAAGATTGCAGAAAAATATTTTAAATGTGAATTTTTGTTGAAAGAAGCGAAGCAAGGCATACTTAAATTGTGGGAAGTAGAGTTAGGCTTGGAATGTTCAACTTACATGAATAAGGGTCGAACCATTGGCTGGTCCTGTAAGTTATGCACTACACTGCTATTCCACGGCATGTCAATTTTATTTTCAATTGGAGTACGTGCTATGTCACGTGCTTCTGTTGAAAATCTGATAAAATATTTCGTGATATTATAAAATTCTCCTCAACATGTAATGAGAACTGATTTTCGTATAAGTTTAAATTGCATGCGCATATTTATTGGGTGAAGGTCGATGTAAAACAATTTAAATATTCCTTTGATTTGCGACTGAATTTTGCGCGAACATTTAGTTGAACTTTGAGTTCTTAATTATTTCTCATGGATTCAGAAATTTAAAGGCGCTCACCTAGAACCTTCATGTCGTCTCACTGATTACTCCATAGAATGGACTAATCTCTGAACCGCGCCGGCGAGAACTGAGAACCGCGGAAAGGTGATGCCTGAGCAGGACGATAAGCAATACCTTTGTTTACATTTCAAAATGGGTGGGTATCAAGTGAAGTAGGTTTACATGGCTACTCTCTTTCTTTAAATACGACTTTGTTATAATTTGTAACAACGTAGATAAGAGCCGACGAATATTATGGCGAAAACAAGAACAATCTTTTTCGTGTCTCTAGTCATTAACTTTCGACTGCAATGTTATTGGTAATGATAATTTTGTAGTACTCGCTAATCTGCAAATACAATGTTTTCTCCACAAAAACTTCTTTCAGTTTAAATTCCTACGATGTACGTCAAACTTAAATTTTATGTTCATAAA
Organism: Hetaerina americana; assembly: GCF_022747635.1. Taxonomy (NCBI): domain Eukaryota; kingdom Metazoa; phylum Arthropoda; class Insecta; order Odonata; family Calopterygidae; genus Hetaerina; species Hetaerina americana. The sequence continues at coordinate 248,310 of NW_027286855.1, forward strand.
TGTTCACCCCACATTCAATGCGCGTCAATAAATATTGCTCGTAAAAACCGTTGAAAGCTCCGATTGCATTCCAGGCGTATTTTTAAGATGCATCCATCTCGAATGTTTTACCTCCATTTGGAAACCGTTTTTCCGGTCATTAAATTGCCATTTCGAATTTAAGACGACTAATTATTGTTTTGCCAATTTCTCGGAAGTTTATTGATTCATTCGATTGGCTCCACGCAGTCCTGTTTCCTTGAATTTACATTAAACCCGGCATCCCTTGAAGGGATAATTTACTTGCGAGTTTTTTTAACCAACGATTCAATTCTGAAATCGAGGGAACTGGCGGCCTGGTCTCTTTGATCTCGTCCCTTTCTTTCCAGTCGACTGACCGGCATCAGTCCCGACTCTTTCGTTGACGTCAGCTTTCTTTTCCGGTTGCCTTATTCTCAGGCCATTTTCAGGGCTCTCTGACACGTTTTCCCCCGACCTCTCTCCCGCTCCTGTCTAGGGGCATCGTCCCCTCCCACGTTTGGCGACCTTCCTGCTCCAGCCCGCCTCTTCTCCAATCAATGAATCCCATTCTTACCCTTGTCCCTCCAACTCTTTCCGTACCGTACCGCGGCGCGGAGATAGTACAACGTACTAACCATCTCCTCGCCGCGGAGGCCTCAGCTGTGTTTTGTGCATATGCCGCGCCTACGTCCCGCGATGAAAACGAGACCGGTTCCCTGCACCGAATGAGTGACGCAAACAAGCGTTAACGTTTCTCCCTCTCTGCCTTTGTTCCGTCATCCCTTCGGGGAAGGATTCGCCATTTCAGTAATCACTCTTGCCTTCGCACCCTTGGTCTAGAAAAGCCGAAGTGCAATTCAGATCCGTGGATCAGAGTGCTACAAGGAATTCCCATGCCCCCCCAAGTTGAAACGATAGTGATGCCATTTGCAGCCGCTTCGAGCACCTCCGCGAAATATCTATCTTAAATCTGAAGATACGTATTTGCGAGCAGAAGACGATGGAAATAACTCAGAAGGGTTCTTATTCATTCGCACTTAATTGGTCAGTGCGTCGAGGGCGAAGATATTTTAACTCGGTCATAATTATATTTTTAAAGTTTCAAGGTGTGTCTACTAAAGGGATATTTTTATGATGCCCTCTTTCCGATCAAATCTTGATTGATTGATTGACGCCGTGATTATATTTCTCTGAAGTATTCTTCCACTTGTTCTGGCCATTCATGAAATATTTCCACGTGCTCATTTGAAATAAGACCAGTGTGCCGAGCGGCAAAGCATAAAAATTACTTCCGAACGTTTTCCACTTGAAGCAACATCCGTTACTATGTTCGATGATCTTTTTTCCCAGCATGAAAATTTTGCGGAAGTCATGGTTAAAAACAATGGGTATTGATTTTATGCAAACTCTTAACTGTTATTATTTTTATTATAACGTGAAAAATGCTATGTACGTGTTTGGACTAATTTGAATGATTACCGAAAGTAAAATAAGTGTTCCTAGAAAAAATACAATTTTAATAATTTAAGAATCCAATGGAAATGTAGAGTCACATGCCATGAAGTGAGTTATGTATGTCTAGTGCAACATGAATAAGTCAAAATACTACTTTCCATGGAGGCTAAGCAAAGGAATTATTTTCCAAGCCTTTGAAGCAAGTGATGTTTTTACGTTTACTGCAATGAATTAAGGGAAAAATCTGATCATTGATGTTACTGAATCGTTCAATATTATAAGTGGATTGCAGTATTCATAAAAATTGTTTAAAATGTCATATATTAGGAGTGACTAACACTTGGTATTGAACAGAAACATTGGAATATAACTGAGTGCGTCCGACACGGCAAAAGAAAAGTTATGCATGAGACGTGTTTGGGAGTGGCGTGCTCCTCGAAATCTTGATTGTCTAATTCCTCATCCTCTCCAGCTCAGACCTAGTTCCATGTGACTTGCTCCTCTTTCGCGAAACACCATGCAATGTCTAAAGTGGTTTTTATCATTAGGGGCATGCGTGGGCGACCTAAACACTTTTACATTTGCAACGTCCTCCGCTGACGTAATAACGAAATCGTACCAATAAAATATCTACACCACATTTATTACTCATTAGGCTGACAATATAATATTAAATTGAAATTTTTCGCAAAAGGAATTTGAAAACAGTAGATTATGGTATATATGGTATATATCTATTTATTATGTACGTATTGTTGCCATATAGTAGAATCTAATGAAAATGTGGAGTGAACGTAAATTTTGTTTCACCTTATGAACTTAGGCTTTTGTTCGCCTAGTCAATAATGACTTCAAACTCTAAAAAAATCTTTTAATTAGCATTTTGGCCGTCAAAATCAATGGATATAATTCTTCGCACCTTCAAATATATTAACGTGGTGTGAAAGCCATAGAATACTGAAACACGCAAATAAGTTGTTTCGGCAATGTGGTCACATTTAAAGAAAATCTGTAAAGATTATGTTTTCATTGATGTAGAGTAAATTTTAACAAACTAAAATGTTTTAAGCAGTAAAGTACCCGTTTAATGTATTGAATAATTTTCATTGGTGAAATTTAAACATTAATTATTTTTAATCCTGAAAATGTGTTACCATATGTTTTGTGAATTTAGAAAATAGCTGTTCATATTTCATGCAAGCCTGCCATCAATTCAGTAGACAAAGGAATTTCTGATTTATTTACTTTGGGATCTGGGCAATTTTCCACTCACTATTGCTTCTTGCGGATAATATTTTCGCCTGGGTACTTTCAATTTTAATAAGGTGGCTTGGTTAATCAAGTTCGAATGTAGCTAGTTCTCAGTCATACACGGAGCCAGAAGAATCAAATATTTCTTCCACTTTCGAAACCAGAAAGGCAGCATTCTAGCTATATTGATAATAACCGTATTCAAGCATTTAAAAATATCTCTTCATTCCTAGGCACATCGTATTATGGTATTTTTAAAGAGATCAACTTGATTCCTCAGCTTTTAAATGCTGCGCTCCAAATTGAAAAAAGTCATTTATCGAGTTTTAAAAAAATTAGACATTTCGCTTTGTAAGATGAATGCATTTTCTAATATGAATCCTACAAGTAATCCGAATGGGCGCGACAAGGAGGTAATTTGGTTTACTGACGTCACTCTACAAATACTTTACTTTTGAACTCGAACATTTGTCCGGTACTGTGTCAATTAAAAAAGATAATATAAGATATGACGAAATTGAATATTTTAGATAGTAAAGGGATAAACATTCAGACCCTAAAATAAAATCGTTTTGGGTGCCTTATGTCTTTGAAATTTAGTCAATAGGATGTTGCTATTGTGCAATCCCATGAAAGCGTTTAGAAATACGGAAAACTGATCCAGGATCTAACTTTAAAGACCTATTAGCAATGTACTACATGCTTAAAGCGCTGGTATAAATGATAGAAACTATAGATTGAAAATATAGAATATTTTCTTGTTAATAAGTATATTGGGGCACATTAAAAAGGAGCTTATATATAAGGTAGCTGCACCCCGACTGATTTGGACTTAATTGTGGTTAAAGGAACAAATGATATTGTAATTTACATTCCTTTTTATGATGTTTGTACAAAAATGTTTCCCCGGGGAAAGAAAGGACTGTTAGGAATCAGTTCCTTCATTCCCAAGTGGGTGGTGATATGGCCACCAAAAATTCGGAATTCGTGCGAGTTTCGTTTGTATGCTTTCCTCTGAGTTGTTGTTCGCTAGCGCTGTCTCACTTCTCCGCTTGAATTATTATTCACATGCATACGACTTTCCTTCACACAAACCACAGTTAACCACCCAAAGTTGGTTTAATTCATGAAGGATGCGCTCACATAGTTTTGAGCCTGACGGCGTGTGAAATTCATTCATCGGGATATGAGGGCCAGTTCCTTTCCCGGAACTACTGTTGTTTAAAGTTTTCCAGGAAGATCTGCCAAAGGATAAATCACGCATAGTTAATATTTTTACGCATTTGGAAAAGCGTAAAAATTCTATAGATGCCCTTGCCATTTAAGTCGAGTTGGTACAAGAGAGGGTGACTCGATGCAGGATAATTTGCAGATATCCTTTACTTCGTTCATATCCTGCTCCTCGTAAAACCGTCCTTAACATCTCTTTGACTTGCAGATAATATCGAAGTAAATTTGAGTCATTCTTCTCTTCATATAGGACTTTTCTATTTTCACGATGACATTGGGCGAATGATGCTTGATGTGCGTTTAGCGGTTTGAGAGTCTATAATTAGACCCTAGGAATGGAAACGTTTAGATAAACTATGGTACGATAGGATTACAAGTAAAAAGTTTTTATTTTATTTGGTTGGATATTAATATTTTAGCTATATTTAAAGAACTTATTATTTCTCTAGGAAAGAAATAATTGAACTAAAACTTAGGAAATGAAGACAGTGAAAGAGAATAATATTTATGGTAGACTTCATATCAGATAGATGTCATTTGAAATTATTAAATCAATTCGTAGTATTAAATAATTTCGCTTAACCTAATCTACAATTAGTTTTTCAGAAAGCTATAGGAAAAAGAAAATTTATCTTAATTAATTGAAGATTTCTTAGGGTGAAGCCAGTAGGAGAGAGACATTTCAAGAATCTGTTATAATCGTTTATAACTACACATTGTATGTGTAGTTATAAACGATTTATGTAGTTATAGGCGATTTATGTTTGCATTGATTTTAATTTCTTTAGACACTTTCATGTCGATTATTACGTGTACATACAGTACTAATGGGCAAATTAGATATTTACCTCCAAAATACAGGGTGCGTTCCGAAAGTAATGCAATTAAATTTCCCGCGCCTTTTCTATTAATTGAAGTGGGATGAAAATACTTGGAGTGGGTGGGGGAGTTGAAGGCTTTGCCGCAAAACCGGTCTCGGTGCTCTCCAAGCTGCGGAAGCGGTATGACGTCTGTTAATGTAAACCTCTGCGCGCCGACCGCGACACGAAAAAAATCGAATAGACGATCGAGCAACGTTACGCGATTGCTAAGCGTTGTGCTAAACTGAATAAAATCTCTTGAGGAGACTAACAAAATTTTTCGTGCGGCTTACGGGGACTCTGCTCTGTCCCACTCTCAAGTTTCGAGGTGTTTAAAGGCCTCTAAGGAGGGCCGGGAAGAGGTTCACGACGAGCGGCCGTCGACCAGGAAAACCGATTAACAATGTGGCTCGTGTTCGACAAATGATGGGCTCTGACCGTCGATTGATTATCGAGATGGTTGCCAATGAACTGAGCATCGTCGTCTACTGTCGTGTTACGCATTGTTACGGAAGATTTAGCGATGAGGAAAGAGAGCGCCACCCTCACGCACAAAGTGTAGCGGGACGACCAAAAGACCAACCGAGCGGAAATTACAAGTGAACTATTGAAACGTGGGGAAAATGAACCTGATTATTTGAACAAATATCACTGGTGATGACACCTGGGTTTTTAAACCCAGACACCAAAAACTAGTTTAAAAAGAACCAACGCTCTGAGTGGCACACCGACCAAGCCAAAAAAGGCAGAAATGAGCAAATCAAAAATGAAAACAATGATCATTGTCTTTTTCGACAGTAAATACGTGATCCATAAGGGGTTTGTTCCTCAAGGTCAGACAGTTAACGCTGCCTACTCCATGGATGTGAAGGAAAGACTCCGAAGAAGGGTCATCAGGACGATAGAAAAGACATCTCCGCTACCTGGCAACTCCATCACGACAACGAGCCTGGCCACAACGTACTACGTGTCCGCGAGTTCCTGGCCAAGCATCAGGTGCCAACG